>NC_139165.1:15855999-15999741 GCF_965202585.1 Thalia democratica | reverse complement strand
AATCTTTTAAAACATTAAAGTAAACTTTTTTTTGATCCCTGAATAGTTTTACATTAGTTGAAATATGAATAATTAAAGCAATAGGGGAATAGGCATTTTATTAAAAAAAACATTGGACACTTCAGTATATGCTAGCGATCTACCGAATCCAAAATTTTTTGATTCGGCCGAATTCGAGTATTAATCTTTAATTAAGTATGGCCGAACCTAAATCCGAGTCCGAACCCAAATATTTTAACAATTGTAATCTGAAAAATTAAATCTGCCTGTTATGTAAATACAACATAAGTTTCTAGATAATAATTACGTTATATACTACATATTATTTTGTAAAAAAAATTGAACAGTATTTATAACGTGTAAATAATTAAATACACTTTTAATATGAAACAATTTATTTTAAAAGCGAACAAAAACGAACTTCTTGCAGGAAAACGATTAAGCTACATACACGAAACTTATTTTTAATGATTTGATGTTAAAATGCAAGCAACATTTACAATTAGTTGTACTGTTGTTATATATAATATGTAAACTAAA
Organism: Thalia democratica; assembly: GCF_965202585.1. Taxonomy (NCBI): domain Eukaryota; kingdom Metazoa; phylum Chordata; class Thaliacea; order Salpida; family Salpidae; genus Thalia; species Thalia democratica. The sequence goes on along the minus strand of NC_139165.1, from coordinate 15,999,201 downwards.
GACTATAATAAATGCTTAAAACAGAAAAAAATTCACAGAAAAAAGTAAAACGTTTTACGTTTAACTCAAGAGTAAGCTTTTATTGTGACCACTATCGAATTAGAACATAAACGTTTGCAAGTGTTAATATTTATTAAATGAAGTGCAATTGAAAAAAACATTGAACCGTAATAAATTAAAATATAATACCAACTGTAGTAAACGCTATAAAACGAATAAGAAAAACTGAAATAATAATAGAAATAATTGTAATAAAAAAGTTATTAAATTCCACTTAGGGTTACACTTCTAGCATAATAAAAAACATAGATTAACTTAAGCAACTGCTTAAAAATATAAAACGATTTACAATAGCACAATATGTCTCTGTTACACTACAAAAGACTATTCTTGCTTTTTTTTGAGTTTTGTTGGAGAAATAAAAGTTTTTCGCCGGTCTTTCGAAGCAATCGATAGCGCTTTTGCTTTCACAAATTGCCAGCTTCAGAAAATAATCTTACAGAATACACAGAAGAAGATGGTGCATCAAGATATTTCCTTGTAAAACTGGCAAGATGTGGGTATTTTGTTTTGTTCAAGTTCCACCATTTTAAGACTTTATCTTCTGCAGTTTCTGCATTCAAATTTACTGTAGCAAAAAGTCCTTTATTCCTGCATTAATAGAATCGTGCTGCTTGTCTTCATGTAAAGCTGTGTTTTATTCTATTTTAAACAATGAATAGTTTGTTAAAAACTTATTTGTATTAAAATTTAAAGAGTGTTAGGGTCTTAGTTTCTCTGGTGGCAATATAGGAGAATCCCAACCTTGATTAGCTTCAAAACAGATATGCTTTTTAACATTTGATTTAGTTTTTTTAAATTTAAAAACACCCTGCGTTTTCTTAAGTACCCTGAGTGTTTGGCAATCCTGCAAGAGCAGACAGTTTTGCACGAGCAGACAATTTTGCACTAGTCAAATTTTTTTAATATTATTTTTTTACTTTGTTTTTTTTATACTCAAAATGTTACCCCTAACCCTTACCATCGGTCAGTAATTTTATTTATTTTTTTCCTATTACTTTTACCCCTAACTCTTACCATTCGTCAATAACTTTTGTTTTTTGTTTGCTTTATTTATCTATCTTTTAGTTTTTTTTTTGTTCTGTTATATTTACTTATTTTCTGTTATTTTCAATCTCGTGCAAAATTGTCTTTTTTCAGTTACAATTCCTTATGCAATTTTATACCCTCGTGCAAATCTGTTTACGAGTGTCAGTATGTTCGTGCAAATAAGTACCCCCGTGCAGATTCGTAACCTTGTACAATCATGTCTCCGTGCAATTTTGACCAGTTTCCAATATTTTGAAAAGTAATTTGATACAAAATGAAAATTAGAAATATCGAATATTTTGAAACATAAGTTTTTAAATTGTCAATTTTCATGTAGACCAAAACTTAAATTATTTTTCTTAAAATAATGCCTGAAATTCAGTTCAGACTAATTTAGTTTATTAAATTAATTCTCACTTTTTATTTTCTAACTAGAGTAAACTACATTAAAATCATATAAACATATTGAATTTACATTATTTTGTTAAGTCTCTGTCAAGACTGTCAATTTTTTTTACCCTAGCACTTATAAGATCATGATAAAAAAATGTCATGTTTTTGTTGGAAACTAATTTTGCTAAGCTTTATTTTGTCGAAATCACTCGAGCATGACAGTTTTAATTAAAACGTAGGAATTGTTCTGTATTCAGTGTTAAAAATTATTTGTTTTTTTAATTATACTCTTTAGTCACAGTTTTTGAAATGTATATTATTTTTATATTATTTGAAATGTATATAATTTATATTATTTTGTTAAGTCTCTGTCAAGACTGTCAAATTTTTACCCTAGCACATATAAGATCATAATAAATTATTGTCATCTTTTTGTTTTTTTAATTATACTCTTTAGTCACAGTTTTTGAAATGAACAACATTGACTACAAGTCTATAAGACTTTTCTAAAAAGTAAAGTTGTAAATTTATTATTTATTATAATCAGTTTCGAAAAATGTTGTAATGCAAACCACTATAGCAGAAATTTTCATAGTAATCTTTCATTACATTTTAAAAATAAATCAGAAGTATATTTATTGTCTGTTTTATAGACAATTTACTCAAAATTTTCTTACAGAATACTTATTGTACTATTTAAAACTTTGTGATGCTTAGAATATTATCTCAAAACAAATAGGAAAACTAATGATATTATTTTTTTAAGTAGAAGTACACAAAAAATAGTAGTTAAAAAGGTAGGATATAATTATGACTTAATTATGATTGATAATTTTTACATGTAATCGATATACATATAGTGACAAAAGTCTTGTATAGAAACTTTAATTTAAAAGGTACGTTGAGAAAAAATTGTTAATTTTATTCAATTAATTATACCTTGGTTTGTAGGTTTTCGTATTTTAAGTACGTATGGGTTAACTAATATTATCTAGTACTACTTATACCTTTAAAATAAAATTATTTTTTAGAGTTTAATTGGCTTTAAATTATTAAAAGTTTAATTGAATTTTAATGAATTAAAGCTAAGATGCTTTATTATTTTATTATTTGTTTATACTGAAACTATTTATTTAAGGATACGTAATCAATTTTTTCATTCAATAGAAATAGTTGCAACTTTCTGTTTAGTTAAAATGTAATGGAATGCATCTTTCACATTCTATTTCAATTCTTTCTTTTTGAATGTTAGTTTTTAAAAAGTGAGCTGAACCAACGAAGCGTGTAGACACTAATTAATTTCACTGATCATACATTAATTAAAGGGTGCGTGTAATTTTATAACTTAGTGATATGAAATTGAGATATTTCTTAAATTTATTTTTGTTTATTATGTATTTAGTATTAAGATTTTTGTCTAACAAAGCTTTATTGTTTATTTTTTTTCAATATTTATAGTTCACATTATTTAAAATATAAAAAAATTTCAACTTAAATTTAAATTTTTATCAAGTTTTACTTATACCAAGTTATTTATAAATTAATTATATTCGTTTAAATAAGGTTGTTATATTAGTGTTCTGTGGTTCTTTTATATAATAGATACATTGTTCAAACATTTTTGTCTGATTTGTTTAAAATAATATATGTAATAGGTTATCAAACTGAATTTAATAATTGTTTAATTTTAAATGAAAAATTTTGAGCTAAAGTGGCTGTTCATCCAAGCGTTGAAGTGAAAGCTCGCAAGGCTACGTGTTATACTGATGCAAGTTTAGATAAGGAGAAAATAAAGAGTAGTAACTAGTTTACTAATGCCAGTTTGCATTACTACGATACAGCCACGTATAAGCTCTAAACAGCTGGAACAGAAGTATTCTAGCTACAACTTGCTGGAAGTTTATATGTGGCTGTAATATAGTAATTAAAAAATTTTTATAGTAATGCAAACTTTCATTAGCAAACTCGTTACTACTTTTGATTTCCTTTTCTTCATTTCCTAAACTTGCATCAGTGTAACACGTAGCCTTGCGAGCTTTCACTTCAACGCTTGGATGAACAGCCTTTTTAGCTCAAAACTTTTATTAAATTTAAACAGCTATCAAATGCAGTTTGATGTCCTGTTACATCTCAAATAGAATTTAGTGTTTTTATGTAGTAATTAGATAAGATAGAAAGAGTAGAAAAAATAATTTTGTGTACCAACATCCATATTTATAAAATTTCGAAAACTTATTTTCTACTTTTCAGTATTTTTCTGGTAATCATTTCACTAAATTTTAAGCACAGTTAGGACCAAAAATTTAATAATCGTTTTTGTTACCATTAAGTTTATTTTATTTAGTTTCCTTTACTTTTATATACTCGTACACAATTTTAGTTTTTAATTTAAAGTGGTTTAAAGTGTTTCAAAACACTTAGTTTTACTTTATTTCATAATAAAAATATTATAGTAACATTGAATCATAAATAGTTGAACTGTGTTTATTATATGTTATGCATTTTGTATAACCAATTGGGAATGATAGAGCTGGAAGTAACTGCTCTAAAGTTAGATTTTTTATTAGAACTAATTAAATTATTTAACAATTAACTTTGATCATTAATGACAAGTTAGTAATTTAGATAATTAAATTAAATTGTGTACCAATTTAGTTTAATCATTAATAACAACTCAGTAACATAGACATTTAAATTATATATAATTTTTTTATCATTAATGACAAGTCAATAACATAAATAAATTATATATATATTTTTAAGTTTATATTAGTCACTAATGACAGTTTGTTTTTTGATATGAAAGTTAAACATTATTTTAACAAATAATATTATTAATCAGCTAGTTTTAAATTGTTTTATATAATTTTGTATTATCATCAAGTTCTCTTAGTTTACATAACTTTGGTTTATTTAAATTAATTTATATGGCTTCAATTTTGATCAGGTCAAAAATATTTTTACAACTTCTTAATATTCTAAACTTAAACTTAGAATATTAATTTAGAACATTAAGAAGTTGTAACAACATTTTTGACCTGATCATAATTGAAGCCATAAACATTTATTTAAATAAACCAAAGTTATGCAAGCAGAGAGATTAATCTATATCCTTGTTAAGTTATTTGGTGCTCTTATGTTATGTTTAATTAAGTTTATTTGAAATTTCAATTTTTTTTTGTTTTGTGTTTTGCTTGATTATATAATTTTTGATGCAATTATAAAGCTGTATAAGTTTAAAATTTTCTTTATTTTTTAATAACTGTTACAAAATGTTTTATGTTTTAGTAATGTTAAAATCTTTTATGTTTCTGTTATTGTAAGTTTTTAATACAATGTATGATTATTGATAAATTGATAAACATAACATGGTTAAACAGTTTTATTGAAAAATATATTTACAACTATAATACTTGTTAGTGTTTGCAATAGTTCTTTAATACAGTATGTTGATTCATTGTCATGTCTAGTTTTAAAGAGAGTAGCCCTAAGTATTATTCAATATTAGCTTTCAGGAAAATTTAGGTAAAAATTTAATTAAGGATTTTAGCGTGGTTGTACAATATATCAGTTTATTTTAATCATTAATGACGTTCAGTAACATGAATAATTTAAATCAGTTTTGTTTAATCATTACAAAGTTTTTATTTGAGTAAAATGTAAACATTCTTTAACATAATAATATTTTTTATTAATGTTTTTAACGTGTTTTAGATAATTTTGTATACTTTTTAGTGTGTGTTATAGTTTTTTGTATGCTTAATAGGTACAATATAACATTTTTAGTACTATATTAAAAACCATTGATATTAAAACAAATAAGTTGTAAATAATTTTTGGCTACACAAAATAAAAAATTAAACACGTTGACATACTTCTTATTTTCTTTTCATAAGCATCTAAAACTAAAGATAAAGTTTTCTTCACCCTACTACAGTCATTTTATAATAATGTCATTAAATTTAAGTACAGTTAAGTAAAGTAACTAAAAGATATATACTTTACTCTTCTTTGAACTTTTTATTTACTTATCTACTTTTACACATTTTTATTATAAGTCATTTGTATTATAAGAAATGAAAATATTTATAGCCATTTACTTAGTTCTACTTTGTTTCAAGATAAATTTAAAAAATGTTTGTATTAATAACTTAAATGTTCAAATACACTAGTTGCAATTAACTTTTCTTACTTCTTTATAAATTTTCATTTATTGTATGTTTTACAATGAAGCTTTTTGGAACTAAAAGACCATTTATTAAAATTGTTTGCTTAATATTTATTCTAATATACCTTAAATATATATTAAAAAACATTAATTTTTGAATTTTTGAAAAACATAGTTTTGAGACAAAATTACATTTTTGATACTTGTTATTTTCTTTTCTTGTTTATGAAGGAAGAGCAGACTTAAGATTCTCTTTCAAAGGTGAAAAAATGTGAAGTCTTACAGAATATCAAACTTAATTCGATAAACGTGTGAATTTATTGGAAATTTTTGAGCTAGCAAGGTCACCTGTTTTACTGATGCAAGTTTGATAGAGTTTAGATAAAGATAACATAAAGAGCAGAAAATAAATTTCTGATGTAATTTTGAACAAGTTTTAGAACATTAGTTTGTAAAGCAGCCACAAGAGTGGTAGGGGCTTTCTAGCAACAGTCTGCTACAGTAAACATGGTTTTCCAAAATAGACATTTACCATGTTTTGTAGTGTGGTGTGAAATGTTTTTTAGTAATCTTACTTTTTATAAGTGTTTTTTATTTACAATCTAACTAGTTAGTTTTTATTTTGTTTTATAAATTCTTAACTATATTTCTGCTAAATTAAATTTTGTGTAAAAGTTTTGATCACATATAAAGTACTTATAAAAAAAGACGTCCTTCATATATTTGCATTATTCTTGAATACAATATACCTAGTTTAATATATAGTAGCCCTAAATATATTTAATACAGATAATTTGTATAAGTTATATACAAATTTAGTTATGGTATTTGCTATGGTTGTACACTACAATATAACTCTATATGTTAATGGTTTTAGACAACTTTGTTGAGTAAACTTCTTACCTCATCATATAAATTTGAGCTTAAAACTGTTTTTAATATTTCAGAATCTTAATTAAAAGGACTTAATGCCAATCGTTTACAATCAGAATCAGAAATGCATGGAAAGCCTAGAATTTCTAAGCAATATTGTATAAATTGTATAAATCAAGATACGATAAAAACTTTTAATAAGTTTCGTGATGAAAACGAGAACAATAATCTTAAGGTTAGAATTTTTTTAAATTTTTGTTTATGTTAATTAACGTTTTTAACTGTTTAGAAAAGCTAAAAAAAAAATAAAACAAAACAAAAACTAGTTTTATGTTTTTCTTAAAACATTGTAATTAATAATATGTATATAGCAACAAACATACTATGATTATGACATTTGTAACGATATTTAGTATAGAGACTATAAACATGAAGATGATAAAATTGTTACCATTTTGAAAATAAAGTTATAGCTTACAATAAGCTTTTTTTTTTTCAGTCGCTTCGTTATGCGAGTTTTTGATAACAACACATCTATATAATCTTAAATAAACTATAACATAACAGTTTTTCAAAGAAAAGACGGTGAATAAAAAGAAATACAGTTCAATGAAGTGTAGCGAAATGATCGGGAATCCCAATTGCCCAACAAATTGGGAATTGCCCAACAAAACGATCCACCATCAAAATACTGAAGATTTTACTCGAGTAAGTCCATTTTCGATTTAATTTTCTGTTTGTAATTTTTCTTATACGTCTAAACAACCTAAAACTTCAATTTAAAAACTAGCATAGCCAACATTATATATTTAGTTATTAAATCAGTTATCATAAGTTTACGAAGGTTTTTAAGTTAGACATAATAGCATTAAGTCTTGCTGATAATTAAGATTTTAATAATTTTGATTGTTTTAATACTGACCGATAGCCAATAAATCTATGAATTTACAGTTTTTGTTTAGAAATACATGTTAAAACAAGTTTAAATTTTGAATCCTGGCTTCAATTTATTTTACTTTTGCTTTCAGGTGCAAAGTTATGAAAACAGATGTTTCTCAAATAAGACAAAAAGTCTTCTACACAAGATAAATAAAACTAAAACAGCAGTCGAAAACAAAAATGAAAAAAACACTCAAAATGCAAATGTGAGTATCTTAAATTACCTATCACTACAAAGCAATCTAAATTACAGCTTTAATAAGCTACTATTACATTCAAAACTTTTTATAGTTTAACTAATAATAACAATAAAACAATTTAAATTTACAGTTTATTACTTTACACATTTTTTGAGGCGCTTAGGCAATTAATTGATTTTTCAAGCTCTGGTTTGTAGAAGAATAACTTGTTTTAACACATTCTTACCATATCTAAAATTAACTTCAAACAGACGCAGAACCATATACACTATTGTTTTCGTAAATCAATAAAACAAAATTGCTTATTTGAGTTAGAAGTAATAAAAGAGTACAAAATATCTGAAAGTGAAGATAAAATTTTGTTTAAAAATGAAGGTCAAAGTTTGTTAGAAAATGAAAATCAAAGTTTGTTAGAAAATGAAGGCCAAAGTGTTTTTGAAAATGAAAATCAAAGTTATTTTGAAAATGGAAATCAAACATTTGACCGAACTACAGAAGAAGAGACAAAATGCACGTTTAAAAGTTACGCAAGCTTCCTAATAGTCATCTTGATATTTCTTTCTCTACTTGGATTTTACTTGTACTATTCAGTCTTCACAAATTTCCTCTACTGGTCGATAAACATAGCTTGCAGCTATAAAGGAAAATTTGTTAAGTTTCCTTTTTCACGGAGGCTCAGAACATTGTTTTATTTTAAAACGTTTGCTTGGTATATAAAAAAGTTCATAAAGAGTCTAAGCTTGGTTTTCAAAGCTAAAAAATTCAAGACTCCCGTGAATTGGCTGTCAAGAACATTAAGAGATAGCTTTTTCTCCATATTGTTCTTTTACGCTTTTTACTACTCATTGTTTTACAGTTTTGTTGGTTACGCCTCATACGCGTTTTTGAGTTGTTTTATAACTGCCTTCGTCAGTTTATTAGTATAATATCATACTTTTACTATTACGCCATGTATTTATTTATTTATTTTTTGATTGATGATATACCAACCCAGGTTTCAAGTTGTTTAGTTATTGTAATTGTTAGTTTAATACTGTAATACTATACTATCTTAAGTGTATACACAAATAAAAACAATGATAAAAAAATGTTTTCATATTTTATTTTGTTATACTGATCTACCACTTTTTTTTTTGTGTTTTACTTAGTTTTATCGAAGAAATTTTTTTTTTTTAAATAATATTATTTTAAGTAAACCTTAACTTATATTTTTAGCTCGCTTCTAATATTTTGCTGTTTGATAAAACTAAAGTTCAGTTATAGAAAGGTTACATGAATAGATATTTTTTATATTCGTTAATCCTTTTTTTATGTTACGTTTGTATTTTAAAGACAAAAGTAATTGAAAAACTTCTATACTAATTGCTTTTAGCTGTCTCCCTAAAAAAAACTTTTAGTTTTTGATCGATGTAAAATAGAAGAAACTTTATTTTATTTCAGTAATTAAATTAAAATATATAACTTAATGTGACAGCTATAACTTAATTTACACGGGTATAGCAAAATGGAATAATATTTTACAGTGAATAGTTTTATATTTCCTCCAAATTTAGAAATAAAAAACAGTCAAAACTTTTTTTTTAGCAACATTAATCAAGAGTTTATTATTAATTTAATTATTTTATTTAAAGAAAAATTAGTCATTTGAAAACAAAATTTTGGGTAAATAGGATCATTATAACAAAGAAAATAAAAAGATGATTTGACTTTTTATATACATTTCCTCTCCGTGAAAAACTACTGTTTTGGAAAATCAGCCCGCAGACCAGAAAAGTTGGCCATTCCTATTTTAGTTTAGGCTGCACAAGTGCACACGTATTATCAAACTTCAAAAACTTTGAGTTTAAAGTTAGCTTGAATATTTTTTTTAATGTTTAAACTTTAGATCTAATTATTTTCTCTATCTAAAAACTAATTAATAACTTTTTTTTCTAGAAAACGGTCCTTTGACTTCATCTAAAAAAATCCATTGGATTGAGGTTTGGTTTTTTGAGTTGGATTCTTAGAAATATTCGTTTCTTTTTTATAACTTTTTTGTTTTTGTTTGGGTAAGAAAGAATCTATAATATTTTTTTTATATCTCCTTAATAATATCTGATTAACGACTACAATTTCTTTTTTACTAATTGTCAATATTTTGCACAATCTGGCCTTAATAGAGCTTTTTATGAATTTTTATTGTATGAGTTTGAGTTCATAATTCATAAAAAACCCAATTAAGGCCGGCCGAGTTGTACAAAATATTATAAGTAAGTGAAAAAAAATTATAGCCGTTTATACACATATTATTTAGAAGATTTAAAAATAAAATTTGTTTTTTTTTTTTTACTCATATCCATAAAACAGATTTTTTTTTAAACCCCAATTTTTCCTAAGGGGCCCTCTCAAAAAAAACCAAATCCGAATCCAATTGACTTTTTTTAGTTTAAAGACAAAGGACCGTTCTCTAGTATAAAAAAACCTTTAATTAGCTATTTAGATAGGAAAATAATTAGATATAAAGTTTGGAGTCCAAACTTTATAGTTGGACATTAAAAAAAATATTCAAGCTATTTTACTCATAAACATGAATGGTATAATTAACATAAATGGTTATTTGTACTTTTTATATAACCTTATATTACAGTTGAGAAAGAATTTAGCCCTCTTAAACATCTAGATTGATAAGTTATAACAAAAGTATTTGTAAAAAATTAAAGCGATATGTAAAAAAAAACTAAAAAAACAAATTATTTATAAAAAATAAAGTTTTGAATATTGTTAAAGCACACTTTTGTAAATTAACTTAAAATATTTTTTTCTAGAAGCTGTATTATATAGTTATTTGCCCTAATTAAAAAAGATTGTTCAATTTACTGAAATGTAAATAGCTTATTTAAATAGAGGTGTGCAAATTAAATATTTTATTTACGACCCGGTTTCGGTGATAAAAAGTGGCGACCTATTCAAGTAAAATAAAATAGTAAGAGTTTTTATAAACACTTTGAAGTTGTATTAAAAAATATCAAATGAATAGAAAAAGGACCAGGTTTTTTGTTTAAAAAATAATTACTATAAGAGCTTTAATTAATACAAGTTTTACTGAATAATTCAAAGTTTGAGATTGAGTTAAAATTTAAAAAATAAGTGCTTTTTTCATGCTCAACAAACCATTAAAAACTGGTGCATAATTGCAGAAAAAGTACTAGTATTTGGCAAGGGGTGTTTCATTCTTTTCTTCATTTAATTTGAACTTCAAAAACTATGAAAAGCAATTGATAGCAAGGACAAAAAGTTTTTTTTACAATAAAATTGACTTGTAAAAAGGGGCATAACCCCCCTTTGACCATAAAACATGCGTGTTAATAGTATGATGTATTTTTTCTTTTTAGAATTCTTTTTTTGTGTCCATTTTCTGTGGTTGAATTGAAGCTAATTGGTTTGTTGTAAATAGTTCTTTAACTAAATAAAAAAACTATTTTCAAACAGACATACAGTTAGAAACACACTATAAACAGTTTCTTTTAGTCATAAGTAAAAACAAAAAGTTAAATATTTTTGAGAAAACTATGATAAAAAGTATACTGCTAGGTTTAAATTAAAGAAAAAAATAAGTTTCAGTTTTATATAATTCAGTTTTCAACTAAATCAAATTCAAGTGTTTCAAAAAAATTATTACTTGATTCACAGTATCTTCTTCCATAAGTTTAAAAAAAGTTATTTTATATAAAACAACATAGAAAAAATAAATAGAAACTTTAGAAAATAATTTTTTTTGTTAGACATTACATTATACATAATCGTTATTTTTAATTAAAAATTTAAACTAAAAAGTTAAGTATTTTCAAAACTCGTTATCTTTTTTTATTTATTAGCTCGTTTATATTTGTATACATTCCTTCTTTAGCTAGTTCAAAATTAACGATCTATTATTATTCACTTTCTTTTTTTGTTGTCGCTCAATTGACTTATTAGCTTACATATTGTCTTTAAGGTATACTATCAAAATCCACCCGCGTTCAAAATCCACCCGATCAAAATCCACCCGCATTCAAAATCCACCCGATCAAAATCCACCCGGTTCAAAACCCACCCGATCAAAATCCACCCGGGTCAAAATCCACCCGATCAAAATCCACCCGAGTCAAAATCTACCCGATCAAAATCAACCCGAGTCAAAATCCACCCGATCAAAATCAACCCGGTTCAAAATCCATCCGATCAAAATCCACCCGATCAAAATCCACCCGAGTTAAAATCCACCCGATTAAAATCCACCCGGTTCAAAATCCACCCGATCAAAATCAACCCGACTCTAAATCCACCCGTTTCAAAATCCACCCGATCAAAATCCACCCGATCAAAATCCACCCGGTTCAAAATCCACCCGATCAAAATCCACCCGGTTCAAAATCCACCCGATCAAAATCAACCCAACTCTAAATCCACCCGTTTCAAAATCCACCCGATCAAAATCCACCCGATCAAAATCAACCCGAGTCAAAATCCACCCGAGTCAAAATCCACCCGATCAAAATTCATCCGAGTTAAAATCAACCCGAGTCAAAATCCTACCGACACAAAATCAACCAAAGTCAAAATCCAACCGAATCGAAACATGCACCTTGTTTATTTATTTCTTTTTAAATCAAGTATCATTTAAACAAATCTCACCACTCTAAAGTACCAATCTTAAACAAGTTTTATTTAAAAAACGCTTATAAAATCTTGTATTTTTGTCCCTTATAAATTGACTTAAGAATATAAAAACTGTACTACAGATTGAACTTATTTTGTGAGGTTTTTTGAGTTGTTATTTGGTATTTTTGCTTATTATAAGGAATTTTTGACAAAAATATTTTTGTTTTTTTGATTACTGAATATAATTTTGAATAGCTACAGCCGGCAAGCAGCTTTTAAAGGTACTGTTGTTTTTGATATAAGTATAACTATAAGAGCTAATAAAAGTTTAACAACGTCAGGATAATAAATTAAAGTTTTACTATACAAATATGACTATGTTAAAACTTTTAGAAAACTAAAGGATGTGCCAGAAAAAATGATCTTGTATTATCTCAATTACAATTACACGACAATCAATTATAATTTACTGTTTCTAGGTATTTTAATTTAATTTTTGTAACATTTAATTAAGATTTTCCATAAATTTACATTATTTGGTATTTGATTTTTGTAATTTTCTTTAGCTTAATAAATGTTATTAAAGATTCTTCTAATTTATAAACTTCTATAGTTTTGATATTTTAATTTACTATGAGTTATCCTTAGTAAATATTTTTATTTAATTATGATTGACTTTGGGAAATTAAATTAGAAGGAAGTTTAAATGGATTGAAACTGAGCGTAATTCTTTTTTTTTTTTTTTAACTTCTTTTTTTAAAAGTAACACCAACACTACTAACATTAATAAATTATAAACATTTTAAATACTTGTAAAGCTACTATGAATTTTTTTTTTAATGCTGTTTAATTATATTGTTTAACTTATTTTTTTAATTATTTTATTAAATAAGTTTAAATTTCTTTCTTTATAAATACTTACTCTTTTTTATACCAATAGTTGTTTAAACATATAACTTTATTCAATATTACAAAATTCTATTAGAAATTAATTCTTATTTCGAAAAAAAATGAACTCGGGTTGATTTTGATCGGGTGGATTTTGAACCGGGTGGATTTTGAACCGGTTGGAATTTGATCGGGTGGATTTTGACTCGGGTTGATTTTGATCGGGTTGATTTTAATCGGGTGGATTTTGACTCGGGTTGATTTTGATCGGGTGGATTTTGAACCGGGTTGATTTTGAACGGGTGGATTTTGATCGGGTGGATTTTGACCCGGATGGATTTTGATCGGGTGGATTTTGAACCGGGTAGATTTTGATCGGGTGGATTTTGACCCGGGTGGATTTTGATCGGGTGGATTTTGACTCGGGTGGATTTTGATCGGGTGGATTTTGATCGGGTGGATTTTGATCGGGTGGATTTTGATCGCGGGTGGATTTTGATTGCGGGTGGATTTTGAACGTGTCCCGTCTTTAACTAGTTTGAGTTGAACTTAAAAAAATAGTACTTAACAGCATATTTTGTACTCAGTGATGCTTAGAAAACAAGTAAAAACTGGTGTGTATTTAAAGGACAAAAGTTCAAGTTTGGCAAGACACCCTTTGGTGGCAAGACACCCACCACCCAATTAGTTTGTGCGAAAATTGAATATAAACTTTTGCATATAAACTATTTCAAGTTAATTGTCTCATGGCATTTGTAAGTCAAGGTTTTGGCCCTGAATGATATTTGATATGTTTTCTTTGGTTTAAATTGACTAGGAAGACCTTATAATCAATGAAATAAAATTATTTGTTGATGCATAAATAAAAAAGTTAACTCAAAAAAACAACTTAATAGGATTAATTTATTTTTTTGATTATGATGTGCTACAAGTGAATTATAACATAATATTAACAATATTACTCAAATTACACAGTGTTTGCAAGCAAATGGTGTGTAACTCAATCACCCATAGGTCTTTTTCCATAGCAATTTTTTGGCCATAGTTGTAAGCATTAACATTTTTTTTTTTGCTAAAAAACTTATTATTTTTATTATATACTAGTTTCTAAAACTAAGTTTGTGAGTATTTTAAAAAGATAAATAATCTATCAAATGAATGACTAAAGATATATTATTAAAAACAGAATTATTAAAGACTTGTCTAAAACCACATAAAAGCCAATAGACTAGAGTGGTAAAAAAACATGGTTTATATCATCAGATAACTTAGTCTACATCTTTTTTTGGTAAAATTTATTTTTTGTCAATTAAGTGCTTTGTGTGAAAGATTAAATTTTAAGCAACTGGGTTGCCACAAAACCTGGAATTATGAATAAATCTGGAATTTTGACAATTTAGGCTAAAAAAAACCTGAAACTTGAGAAGTTTTGAAAAATCTAACAACTCTGGAATTTTAAATAATTTTTACATTTTTAAGTAGGGAAGTTTCGATTTCAAACTAAAAATATATTGTCTTTGTCAAAAAAATATCAAAAACAAAATTTAAGTAAACTTATTGAATTTTATAATAGTTTTATAACATTTAAAACAATTTTTTAATTTAAGCCTAACTTTAAACTTAAAATAGACCTAAAAACGTGTACTTACAAAAACCTTGTAGAAATTCAGAAAACCTAGAAAAAATTTCTCAAAAATCGGTGGCAACCCTAATGTAATCTTAAGAAATCAGTTTGTTTTTATAAGGAAATATAACATTTTGATATTTTTACAGAAGAAAAATTCATTAGTCTTAAACTTAACCCTTTGCATTAAACACTTTCTGCAAAATTCTAGGTACTTTTTTTCTAAACAAAAGTTTGGTTTTTCTCATAAATGTAATTTTATTAAAACTAAGGCCATATTAGCAAAATGTCAAGGTTTATCTTAACAAATGTTTAAAACTATTTTTGTATAAAAAGAATTTCTAATTTTGAAATCAAAACTAAATCGTACTGGAACAAAGTTCTCAGATTTAAAGCTATCTGAAAAAATTTATTTAATGTTGTTTTTATATAAAAATAGATGAGCCTAATAAAAGATTATGCTGAAGTCTGATAGATATTAATAATAAAGAACTTCTTCATTTTATCATTTTTTACTAAACAGTTTCCAAAAGTTAACAAACAACAATTGATTTAAACATGATAGAACTTTGTTGCAATTTTAATAAAAATTTTCAACTGTTAATATATAAAACAAACTAGTTACTGTCAGTCAAAATGTTAATTTAAACTCAAAAAGTTGATATAGTTATGGTTAATTTAGAAGTTTTAACTTGAGTGAGTTAGCAAGTTAAAAGTAATTTTTTTTAAATGTTAAATGACAAGTTAAATTTAAAAGCTCTAGGTATTTCAAGGGGCCGTACTTATTACAATATGATTTAAAACATGAACAATAAAGATATATTGTTTATAGTCTATGTTATTACAACTAAAGTAATGGGCTATGTCATCTGGTGAGTCTCAGTACTAATTGAAAGCTCACCAACAAGGGTTAGGAAAGCATTAATCTAAATTGGTACATGCCAGTCTAAAATTTCAAAAAGCTGTGTAGGAATCTAAGAAGACTTTGTGTTTAACTAAATAGGGGGTGCAACTTTTTTTTTTACAATAATTAAATTAGCACTTATTTCAAAGCTTAAGAGTGTATACTATAAGATAATTTTTATCAAACAGCTAAATTTTAATTATTTTTTGAGATATATCAATTTCTATAATAAAATTCCAGTACAACTGTAAAAATTTTCTTAGAATTTTGAAAAGCTTACTACAAATCTATCTCTTTCATTTTTTAGAAATTTAATACAAATTTTCATGAAGTGAAGTTTTAAATATTACAAACAATTTGAAGTAAGCAGATTTTTGAGAAAAACTTTTAAAAAGTTATGACTAAAATTTAGAGAAAAAAAGTTTTTTTTTTTTTAAATAATTTGTTTTTTTTAATTAAAAAATCTCTTTTCTAAATTTTTTTTTAAATTTATTATAGGTTACTCTGAAAAATTGATTGGTTTTGTGAGTATATATTTTTTTTTGAAAAAAAAAGTTAAATTTTGAAAGCAGTGCTTATATAAAACTTTTTAATGGAAAAATGATGATTATTAGCAATTAAGTCAAGCATTTACTGTTAAAATGTTTTAAAACAATCACTCAAAAACTGAAAAAGTATATATATTTTTAGTGAAATAATCTATTTTTGCCTTTTAAGTTTATGCCTCTTATAGAGAATTTGTTAAAGGCTGTAAATTTGATTGCTTATATTTCAAAAGTTGCTTAGAGTTTTAACAAGTGGTAAAAAGTAGCAAGTTGCTCATCTAATTATATAAAAATTAAGACTAAATTTGTAAAAAAATTTTACCACCCCTATGCCCACAAGACTTGAGATCCTACCGATTCTTGTTCAAAATTTCATTATAGTTGTAGGACTAAGCTTAGGTTCTGGACCAATTTGTCTTGACCCATACAGAAGTTATAAATGGTGACAGTCAGAGGACTGGACTTCATCTGGGACTTTATTTTGATTGGTGAGCTTGTACATCAGGTTTAGGGTGGGGAAAAATTTCATTTAAACTTAAATTCGTATTCTGCTTGCAAGTCAGACTTAAATTTTTATTTATCCATCATTTATACCTTTAAAAACTTATTTTTACTCTTCTGTGCAACCACGATATACCAGTTTGTATCACAAAATACTTATTATTTGATAATTTTAGCAAAAATAAAGCTTTTTAAATCATAGTTAACAAATTTATTCAAAATGTTTTAGTTTAACCCTCATTTAATACATTCAAGAAAAAGTAATTTTAATGATTTTTTAAATACAAACATATTTTTTGAATAAATGTTGCTTTTTTTTACACGGAAAACCCTGGAATTTGAAAACCAAAAATCTTGAAATTTTTAACAGGTTGTAAAGAAGATAGTTACTATATACAAAATTTTTGTATATTACTTGTAGTTTTATTTAATATTAAACACAATTTAAGTAGCACTACAGTTCCTTCTTAGTTTTTTGTACTTTTAAAACATTACATTTTTTGTTTTAATTTATTTATACACTGAAAATAGACAAGAAAACTTGTATATAAAAAAAAAACATTGAAGAAATTTCTTAAAAACTAATGGCCACCTTGAGAAACAGTGTTGTAAAGTTTTAGTGAATTCATTATTGCTACTATAAGTATTTTTTTTAATACCAACAAAAAAACAGAAAAATTGAAAGAGATATTTGTTCATATACATTGGGTGTGACTATGAAACATAAACATTTTTTATAAGATACAACAGTTTTATTCAATTTTTAAATACTGTACATTTGTAAAACAGTTTTTGCTCAAGCCTATGTAAGACAATTATTCTTGTTCAAAAAATAATACTGATATATATCAGATTTTTAATTCATAAACTAAGTAAATGAAATTTTTGTTGAAAAATTGTAAAACACTTAATGAGTAAAGTTTTATAAATATTTTTTTGTACCATTCAATAAAAACATATATTTTACTCAAAATATATCTCAGCTAAAACTTTTTCTGTATGAAAAGTGTCAAACTTGAAAACTTGATACTGTTTACTTGTCAAAAGACTATAGAAATATTTTAAGATAGTTTCTTAGTATAAAAATAGTTATTTTTAGTATAAAAATCAAGATTAATATTAGATCTCTCTAACCTACATTTTAAATTTTATCAACTAAACAAAGTTTTAAAACAATTGCCAAAAGTTTTTGGAGGAAAGCATTGAGTTCTACCGATGTTTTTGCCTTTTTAGTTTAGGCCATATGTAAGATATAAAGCTTTTCAACTTTGTTCTTTTAATTTAAAAAGTAGTAAAAATCAAATTGTACTATATTTATTGAAAAGAGATTAAAAATGTATTTTACTCCTTACTGTTCTAATACTCATAAACCTTTTCTACAATATTAAGACCATAGGGGGGGTAGGCCATGTTTTTTACAAGTTGATCTTATTTTATAGAGTTTTTACTAAGCTTCAAGTTGCTTTTTACCGTTTTTAAAAATTCGAATTAGTTTTTGAGATATGACCGGCCAAAGTCGGGCCGCATAACAGGTTCCTTATGGGGAAGGAAAAACTAAAACGGCAAAAAAAGACTAATGCATTCAAAATCTATCTCCTCCTTCATTTTTTAAGCAATCTTCTTCAAACTTTCACAGTCTATTCTTTATACAATAACAAAAAAACGTTATTTGTAACTTTAAAAAATTTCAAGTAAAAATACCTTTTTTTTGAAAAAAAAAAAATTTTTTTGATAAAAAATCACTTTTTTTTTTAATTTTTGTCATAAAATGTTTATTTTTTAAAATTATTAAAATTCACAAATAACGTTTTTTTCTCATAATGTAAGGAACATTTCCTGAAAATTTGAAGAAGATTGCTTGAAAAATGAAGGAGAAGATAGATTTTAAAGCCCGTTTTTATAAAATCGAGAAAAACGGCTTTAAAGTTTTGGTAAACTTTATTTTTTTATATAAATATTTTTATATAACCGGTCATAAAAAAAAGTTACTTAATATTTTTAAAATCTAAAAAAAGCATCTGAAAGATTATGAAATTTACTATAATATAAGTCTATATGTTATTTTTGGTCAAAAAATGGCTTCTACCCCCCCTATGGCCTTAACTTCCAATGATTGTTACTTGGATAGATTATTATAACAAATAAAATATGAAAGTAGAAGTAAAATCCACTCCTGAAGAAATTGTTGAATATCTCTGTAAACATGTCAATGAAATTGCGGACAAGGCAATCAAAGAAAGAGGCATCTTTACAATAGGTTGGTTTAAAGTTTGATAAAATTATTAGACTGAATAAAAACTTATAATTAATTATCTATAATAACCATTATGTTTTAAAATTAATTTCGCCAAATTAAGGCCATGGAGAATTTTGACATGTTGATCTTGCTTTAAAATCTTAAAATTAGCTAGCAGTTTCTTTTTACCGCTTTGTAAAGTTTAAATCAGTTTCTGACATATGAGGGTACAAAGTCAAAAATTTCAATAGGTTTCTTTTAAAAGGACCAAAGTAAAAAGACATAAAAGAATATTTCAATCAAATCTATTTTCTCCTACAGTTTTAAAGAAATCTTTTTGAAACTATCTCAGTTTAGTCATAAAGATAATAAATGTTTCTTTACAAGGTTTTTTTCATATTAAGAGTAAAATTTTTTTTAAACCTTAACAGTAACGGTGTTTTTTATTTTGGTTATAAAATTCTGAAATATTAATTTGTTTCTATTTTTATAATTTTTCTATTAAAACAATGATAATTTGCTAAAATTTTTGGTTATTGACCAAAAATGGAGAAGAGAATAGATTTTTATTAAATTTTTAAAAATTCTGAGAAAATTTGCAATGAAATCATTTCTTCCATACATTTGTATTGGAAAAATTTTACACAACTATACCTCAAAAGTTAATTTATATTTTTTTATGTGAAAATTATCTTATACTGTATAATTATAGCTTGTTTAAAAGAACTAATGTTATTTAAAAAACATTCAACCCCTTTATAAGCATTATCAATACTTTTAAAAAACTTTTTTTACATTTAAAAATTTTTGAATGTTAACTTTGATTTGTTATTTAATTAACTAAAAATCTCAGTTGTTAACTGCTAATTTCTATATAAAAGTTTTAAATGAGTACATTTTTAAGAAAAGCTTAGAATGTAATCATAATGGTTTTCTCCTGATACTTTGTTCATTTAATGTTTGCTAGCTTTTAAGCCTAGTTTAAGGGCATAGGGGGGGGTAAACAGCCTTTTTTGGTTTTTGATTTTGTTTTGTATAGCGTTTACAAAATTCTTTTATTAGCTACAAAATGCTTTTTAAAGATTTAAGAAATTCAAAATAAATTTTGAGATATAGCTGGTCAAAGTTGGAGGCAACAATAGGTTCCTTATTTGAGGCGCAAACTAAAACAGCAAAAACAGACTACTTTACTAAAAATCTATCTTCTCCTACGTTTTTTGAGATAACTACCTCAAATTTTCAAGAAATGTTCCTCGATATATTTAGAAAATTCTGTCAGATTTTTTTTTTAATTAAAAAAATAAAAATTTAATATAAAAAATAAACAAAAAAACAGTTTTTTTTTGTTTTTTTGTTATAAAAGTTTTATTTTTTAATTTTTTTAAATTCTGTTTCAACAGAATTTTTTAAATATTGCAAGGAACATTTTCTGAAAATTTGAAGTAGTTATACCAAAAAGCAATGGAGAAGATAGATTTTTAGTGATTTCTAGTTATTTGCCGTTTTAGTTTGCGCCTCCCATAAGGATCCTACTGTTACCTCCGACTTTGACTGGCTATATCTCAAAAATTATATTGAACTTTTAAATCTGTAGAAAGCATCTTGTAGCTTAGTAAAAACTCTATAAAATAAGATCAACACCAAAAAAGGGTGTTTACCCCCCCCCCCTATGCCCTTAAAAAATTTAATTTCAAGTTTATTAAAAAAATTAAAATGGTTTTTTTAAATTATATTAAAATAATAGATAAGAAAAGCATATATTAAAAACTGCTTGTTTTTTTAATTTTTCAAGCTTAGTAACAAAAAATTATATACATTTTTCAAAAAATTTGTATGTTTATATATTTTATATAATACTAACTGATCAAATATTTAGATTTGTAAATACAAATTTGATTCACACAAACATACTGCAAAAATTTGTTACTTCTTATATTTGTTTTTAATGCAGTACCAAAAAATTAAAATAACTCAAAAACTTTTTTACCAAAATAAAACTTGCCATAATCCCTATTTACTGTAATTTTTATAAGAACGGGTCAAATATTCACAAAGGGACACTTTTGCACAAAAAATCACTTTTGTAAAAAAGGTAATTTTTGCACCAGAGTAAAAAAGCATTATAGAAAACAAAAGAAGAAATAAAATGTTACTGACAAAGGGTAAGCATTAGGGGTTAACAGTGATAGTAAAAAATAATGATAAAAGAAATAACCAATAAGAATTATTATTAAAAAAAATAAAAATAAATAAAATAAATTATTAAAAAAAAAAAGAAAAAGTTATTGACCAAGGGTAGGGGTATTAGGGGTAACAGTGATTGTAAAAATAAAAAATAATAAATAGCTTATAGAAATTACTAATAACAATAAAAAATAAACAAATTATAACAAAATTAATTGAAAGAAAAAACCAAATAAGAAAAAAAAGTTATTGACCAAGGGTAAGAGTTAGGGGTAACAGTAATAGTAAAAATTAAAAAAAAAGATTAAGAAAAGGTTAAAATTTAACAAAAAAAAAGCCGTGCAAAAGTGACTTCTTTTGCAAAAGCGTCTTAGTACAATAGTGTCCCTTTGTGCATATTTGACCCTTTGTGCAAAAATATCTCTTCGTGAACATTTGAATCCTACCCAATTTTTATATTACTTATTATAGAAAGTTCTGTTCTGGTAGCACTACTTAAAAATTTAGGCCAATTTTAATTTTTTTAAAACATGTTAGACCTTCCTTATGACCATACTTGTTTTATAAGTGCAGGGTAATAGCACTTATGTCAAAGAATGCTATTTTAAAAATTACTTTTTTTAAAGTATCATTAAAATTTCCCACTGGTATCAGTATTATCCAGACACGTTCAAAATCCATCCAATGTCAAATTCGAGAGCCACTTACCGATTGAGGGTGAGGGTTAGGGGTAACAGTGATAAGGAAAAATATGTTAAAAATAATTTAAAAAATTTGAAATATATAAAAAATAAATAAAGAAAGTAAAAAAAAATTGGTTGGATTTTGATAGTAACCAGTAATATCAATTGTAACTGTTAAATTTTACTTTTTATTAGTTTAAGATTTGTTTACCAACATAAAATATATCAACTTTGTGTTTATATCAGAATTTAATTTGTAAATTTAACTTAAATAATTTGAATCATAGAATTTTCACTTAGGTGTTTCTGGTGGCTGCAAGTTTTTTAAAAACAGGGTTGCCACTTTACCTGGAAAAACTTGGAATTTGACAGTTTAGGCAAAAAAAACTGGAAAAATCTTGAATTTAACACTTTTCACATGTTCAGTAATAAAATTTAGATTTGACTTAAAAAATCTATCATATAAAAAAAATATTTAAATTAGCTTTACATTATCTTTTCAATGTTTTTATACTTTAAAACACAGTTTCTTACCTTTTGCTCAACTCTTAATTAAAAATAGACCTAAAATGTGTACAAACTTGGAAGAAATTTGAAATACCTTGAAAAAATTTGGAAAAAAGCAAGTGGCAACCCTGTAAAAATCAATTCAAGTTAAAGAAATAATATTTACAAACAGTTTAAATTTGTTATCCACAATATAACTTTCCATAGTTATAAGTTTTTAAAAAAGCATAATTATTTTTTAGTTTTAAACAAGATTTTCTTACACATGTGGTAGCATAATAAACTACCAGCACCTAATATCATAAAAATAATAAAAAACTTTTTGTTTATTTTTATTTCCCTAAACTCAAGATACATTTTAATACTTTTTAGGTGTGTCTGGTGGCAGCATAATCAAATACTTGGCCCAGGTTTTTGAGAGATCACCTTCTATAAACTGGTTGAAGTGGGCCGTGTTCTTCTGTGATGAGAGACTTGTGGAATATGAAGCTGAGGACAGCACGTATGGGCAGTTTAAGGTTTTAAATACCTTTTTTTTTTAAGAATACAATACTCATTCTCATGTATGTTTATGACTGTTTAACTTAGTATAACTTGAGTTTTACTCTAAACTTATTCCCTTTTAAATTGATTAAATTTTGTTAAATAATGTTAAGGGAATGGAGGAGGGGATTGAATACCTTAGTTTTTTTAAAATGCAAAACTACTCAATTTCATTTATGAATATGAATTGTATGTTACTCTAAACTTTTTCACTTTTAAATAAAATAAATTTTGTTAAATTATGTTAAGGGCATGGGAGAAGAGGTTAAATGAGTTATTTTTAAATTTTGTCTTATTTTGTTGAGTTTTAACTAAGCTCTACAACAAAGTTTTCAAAAGTGGGCGATATTTCTCCTCTTGGGGGCGATTTTAGTGGATTGTGGGATTAGTAAAGGGGCGACAGGGGTGAGGGGAAACGACTTTAAAATTTTGAAACCTACACAAGATATTCTTAAGTTGCAAATGAAGAGCAAAAAAAAGGTCTGAGTGTTTTAAATGGTAGCTTTTTGAAAAGTTTTTTTTTTAAAGGGGTAATTGAAAAAAAAAAGTTTGAGAAACCCTGCTCTACAAATTGAATTTTATAAATTTTTCAAATTCAAAATATTTTTCGAGATATAGCTGGTCAAAGACTACATTAAGTTCCATATAAGAAGCGTAAACTAAAATAGTAAATAATTAGAAATCATTAAAAATCTATTTGCTCCTACGTGATTTGAGATAATTACCTCAAACCTCTAGCAAATGATACTTGCAATATTTAGAAAATTTTATAATAAAAAAATTAGGAAAAAACAAATTTTTTAGACATAACTTTTTTTCAAAATTTTATTTTGAACTTTGTGACTTATGTATTAATTACAAACAGTTTAATTTAAACTAATTAACAGAGACAAGCAATTGACAAGTTGAAGATACCGAAATCATCTTGGTTTCCAATTGATGTAAAAAGAATCAATGATCCAGTTTCTTGTGCAGAAGACTATCAAAAGCAATTAGCTGTTATCTTTGAACGTAAGTTAAATATTTAAAATGTTTGGTTTTGATGGATTTTTTCAAGTAAAATGTGTATCATATGACAAATGTACTGTTTTATTTTGATGTTTGTTAGTTACTTAAAATTTTTAGGTAAATTACTAACATTTGACTTACTACTATTTTAAATGCATAACATTTTAAGTATAAATTACTTAATATTTTTTAGGCAAACTGCCATCATTTGACCTCTTACTTCTTGGAATGGGACCTGATGGACACACTTGTTCGCTGTTTCCCAATCATGCTCTTTTGAAGGTATATTATTATAAATATTAAAATAGTTGTATTTGTTATGTTATTTGTTTTGATGGACACACTTGTTCTCTGTTTCCTAATCATGCTTTGTTAAAGGTTTGTTTATTTAAAGTTTAATAAATAAGATAAGTTGTTTAGTTATTTAAAGTAACATAATTATTATTTCGAAATCATGCATTGTTGAAGGTTTGTAAAATTGTTCTTAAAATTATCTACAAATAACATCTAGTTTGTAGTAACTTGTTAACCACAGTTATATATATTTTTTTTGTTTTCAAAAAGTTTTATTTTAAGACCACAAAATGTATGTTTTTTCACTAAAATCTTTTGTGGCTAGTAATTAGCTGTTTACTAATGTATGTATGTATGTATGTATCAACCAATAATTACTAGGAAGAAACAAAATGGGTAGCAGACATCCAAGATTCGCCGAAACCTCCCCCACGCAGAGTTACATTGACACTACCAGTAGTTAACAATGCGAGAAATATCCTGTTTGTATGTACAGGAGCATCAAAAGCTGATAAGTTACATGTTGGTTTATTTATTAATTTATTTAATTACCAGTAGTTAACAATGCGAGAAATATTTTGTTTGTATGTACAGGTGCTTCAAAAGCTGATAAGTTACATGTTGGTTTGTTTTATTAATTTATTACAATATATTCTGTATACATTACCAGTAGTTAACAATGTAAGAAATATCCTGTTTGTATGTACAGGAGCATCAAAAGCTGATAAGTTACATGTTAGTTTGTTTTTTAATTTATTCAATTACCAGTAGTTAACAATGCAAGAAATATTTTGTTTGTATGTACAGGTGCATCAAAAGCTGATAAGTTACATGTTAGTTTATTTTAACTATTTTATATTTGTTACATTGACATTACCTGTGGTGAATAATTCAAAAAATGTAACATTTCTATGTTCTAGTGCTTCTAAAGCTGATAATTTATGTGTTAGTTTATTTTTATTATTTTTGTTATATTATCATTACCAGTTGCAAGTAGTTTTATGTACTGGGGCATCAAAAACTTGTAAGTTACATGTAAGTAAATTTTATAAATTTATTTTTCATTTGTTACATTAATTGGAGTTAAAAATTCGAAACATGTTTTGTTTTTGTGCATTGGTGCATCTAAAGCTGATAAATTACATTTTATTTTATGTATCTTACTTTTAGTTTATTTAAACAATTTTTTTATATTTATTCAATGTTTTTGTATTGATTTTTTGATAATAACTATTACCAACAAATTAGGTTTTTTTTTATTATTAATTTGTTTTATGTAGTTGTTTGATTAAACTTTATTGCTTTACTTAAATGTAAGACAAATAGGTTAAGGTTAATTTCTGTATGAGCTACTTTAATATTAAAAGTTATGATTTTTTTGAATCGTACAAATTTATTTTGCTTAAAGGCTTTAATAGCATTATTGTTTACTAGTTATATATTATGTACAACTGCAATATTTGTAAAAATAATAAATTCAGACAAGTTTTTTATAGAATTATGTATGAATAAAAAAGATCATTAATTTAGTTTTTTTTTCTATAATATAAAGAAAGTTTAACTTATTATTATTCATCAATAAGAATTATGTTTCTCAAATATTGCTTTAAAGTTTTATCTGTTAAATTTAATGTTCAACTAAAAATTTTGAACTTTAAGAGCCTTATTAAAACATGGCTTGCTTGTAATAACAACATGCTTGCCTGACTAGTTTTACCTATAACCTAGCTTTTAGCATGTAAAATTATCATCATTAATTTGCATAATTGTTTGTAAGGAAGTTAAAATTAATTCATGAAGCTTTAGCTTGTTTATTATGATTTTTTTTACCTGTTTTTAGTTTTTAATTCTTCTTAGAAATTTTAATTTAAATTTGCTTTGAGTTGTTTGCTTTAGTTGTAAATGTTTTAAACTTTGTAATTTAAAACTACAAACAAGTAATCTACAACTATTTAGATATAATGAAATACTTGTTACAATTTTTGTTATCTTAGTTAATGGTTTAAACATAAATACCTATTTACTAATAAATATTACTACTGATTTAATATTTGTCTTGTGTATTACTTAATGTTTCTAACGACTGTGTTTTTAAGCAATTGTATATTATTAAAAGTTTATTAAATTCAAATTAATATTTAGTTTTGTAAAGAATATTGTTAGCTGGTTAATTTAAACTTTGTAAATGTTATAAATTATTATTTACATTAAATTATTTACAATATTACATAACAAATTATTAATTAATTCGAAATGAATTCACGTACAAAAGCATCAACTAAGTAGTAATAAATTTGTTTTGAAAAATATTTAATTATTTTTTAAAAAACACAAAACTTCCTATTTTACTTTCCAGTTTCTACATTTAATTTATATCTAGCTTATGCTAGATTAGTTTTAAATAGACATCTCATTTTATTTACTTACAAAGCTTTAAAATTTTCAGTTTATAGATATCTTATTTGATACTTGTACTGTAGTGTATAATCTATAATACAAACTATCAACCATTCTTTATATTATTAAAAAAACAACCAAAATATCAATGTCGTTTTAACAGCAAATCAAGAACAACGCACCAACTTCAGAAGTACCATCATCACTGGTCAATCCAACAAATGGTGAATTGATTTGGTTGGTGGACGAACCAGCTGCGGCTAAATTGTAAAAAAAAAAACACCATTTATAACTACTATGGTTTAATTCTTAACCACTATTTTATGTTTACTAGATTAAGTTTATAAGCTTAAGTTTTTTCGAGTTAAAATTACTATACTTTTTGCTAACTTTTAAATTTCTTAAAAAATACCATTAACAATTAATAGTTTTTCTTTTACTATTTATCTTGATTATTAACACTAGTAGCTTATTTATTCATATAAACTTTATAAGTTAACACAAGTTTTTATAGATAATTTACCATTAATCCTTTTGTTTTATACATTAATCTAGTTAATTGTCTCACAAAAGCGTATTTAGTCAATACCACTTTATTTTATTATGTTTTACACATTCTGATTTGTTTGTTAGAGTTTTAAAATCGTACATTACTGATTTAGTACTTTTTTTAATTTTTCATACTTTACACTAAAAAAATATTTTTCAAATAATATTATGCAAAAATTTTCGACCTTGATTTTATTGCTTTGTATTGTGGTGAAATTACGTCTTACTTTTATTTTTAAATTTGACAAAAATAGAGTTTTATGAAACTTGTTATTTTCAAACTGTGTTTAAATTTAAAGTAATTTTTAAATGATATTTTATAGATTAACTATCTGAAAGTAACATTTTTACTGAAGACGAATAACTGCATAGATTAATTGTCAATAGCATTTTACTACTATTTTCTTTTAGTAGCCTTAGGTGTTTTATACATGTTTACTTGAGTTTCTTTTAACATCTTAGTTGCATTTGTTTCAATGCATTGTAAAATCAAAGCATTTGTGTAGAAGTAGGCAACGTTTTAAACGGATTTATTTAAATTGTTTAAAAATTTTTGACCAAATTTATTAAAACAGTTTGTGGTTAGTTAGGGTTGCACTAAAGCAGGGTTTCCTTGAGGACCATGAGCAGCAAAGGGGGTCATGAGGTCATAATTTGAAACTTACACTAGATCTTGTGGAGTTGATGATGAACAGAAAGAAAAAGTCTTAGGTGTTTTTAATGGTAGTTTTTGAGTTATCTTTTGAAGCGCTTTTTTTATTTCTTTAAAGGGGGCCTTTGAAAAAAAAGTTTGGAAACAGCACTAAATAGTTAAACACAAGCGGGGGTGTACCTTGTCAAAGGTTTGATGCAAAACTATATTTGGCTGGTTTCTTAACTTTCCAGTGAAACCCTTCTGTACCAGAGTTTCATGAAAAATAAAAAAACAGAAATTTAAGTAATAATTGCCAATGCCAACAATAATATCGCCCATTTACTACTTATTTATCATTTTGCCAATTTACCAATTATTTCCTGATAATAGCCTAAGAAGCGGTTAAGTTGGAAACCAAATCAATAAAATGAGTTATGCTTTTAAAATCTGGCCAAAATTAACTTATTATTAACCAAATTTGTTCAAAAACTTTGCCCAAAAGTTAACTATCAAGCATAGTTAATAAGATTTTTTTAATTAATACCAACAAAAACTAATGTCACAACAGCATTTTCCAAGCATTAACATTTGTATTCCTGTTGTAATATTCATAATCAGTTTGACATTAGATAAAATTTTAAGGGCGTAAGAGATGTAGTCATTTTCATTAAATTTTGATACACTCAATATTATTGGGTTTGTAACATATTTTTATTGAATGCTAAAAAAAAGCGCTCAAAAAATTTGGTTTAAGGACCTGGTGTATAAAGGAACCTTTCGGTTATCGAAAATAATGAAAAGTAGAGTGAAAAAGTAATCAAAAAGGGAATCTATGAAAGTTTTTCAATAATGATATATTAACAAATTGTGATAGAAATCAACAAAAGTTATAAGTTTGATAAGTTTCGTTTTTGACTTATTAGTGATTTAATTTTAAAAATATATCAAAATTGAGTTAATTCAATAAAAATAAAATAGTATAACTGTTCTACAACAAACATTCTGTATCATAAATAATTTCTCCACAAACGTTAGAAAATTAGTCAAATATTTTTTACCAGTATGAAATGATGAAATAAACTTTAGTAAAACCCGAAGAGGAATATTTGCTTTTAATGTGGTCTGCGAAGATCTTTTGGACTGTATACAGACTGGATAGGTAGTACTGACTTTTTCATTAATACAAAAAAAAGTAAATACTGCTAATAATTGTTTAAAGCACTAAACCTAAATTAACAGTGCTGGTCCTGGATATTAAATTAAACTGTTCTGGTCTACGACTCGATAACTATAAGATTTTTCGTATACCAGGTTCTTGGACCAAACTTTTTGGGCGTATTTTTTGGCGTTCAATAATCAGTTCTGTTAATGCGCTGTTTCATGTACTATGGTCATAGTTATGTGCGGAAAAATTATTTGGGGTTAGTATAACTTTTTTATGTAGTAATGAAAATTTTGGTAGGTTAAAGTTTAATTCTATAGTTTAACGGGAGCCGATCATTTCTAACCCGCTATCATTTCTAACCCGATCACTTCTACCCCGATCACTTCTAACCCGATCATTTCTAACCCGATCACTTCTAACCCGATCACTTCTAACCCGATCACTTCTGACCCGATCACTTCTGACCCGATCACTTCTAACCCGATCATTTCTAACCCGATCACTTCTAACCCAATCACTTCTAACCCGATCATTTCTAACCCGATCATATCTAACCCGATCACTTCTAACCCGATCATTTCTAACCCGATCACTTCTAACCCGATCACTTCTAACCCGATCACTTCTAACCCGATCACTTCTAACCCGATCATTTCTAACCCGATCATTTCTAACCCGATCATTTCTAACCCGATCACTTCTAACCCGATCTTTTCTAACAAGATCATTTCTAACCCGATCACTTCTAACCCGATCACTTCTAACCCGATCACTTCTAACCCGATCACTTCTAACCCGATCACTTCTAACCCGATCATTTCTAACCCGATCATTTCTAACCCGATCACTTCTAACCCGATCTTTTCTAACAAGATCATTTCTAACCCAATCACTTCTAACCCAATTAAACCCGATCATTTCTAACCCGATCATTTCTAACCCGATCACTTCTAACCCGATCATTTCTAACCCGATCGTTTTTAACCCATTTAACTTAGTTATTTTTTAATCTAAATTTCATGCAAAAACAAACTAGTCTTAATGAAGTTATTAAAATAATAAAAAAAGAATTAAACTTATAATTACTTTAAATATAATGATTTTATTGTTTTACGTAAAAATATTTTTAGAATAAGTTTTAATTTTAGTATTAACTTAACATAATCTTAATATATTTTTATTACCTCATTATCATGCACATATTTTTAGTTTTTTTCTATTTTTTTTTTTGTTTTTTCAATACACTTTAAGAGACGTTTTTCGTTAATCATATACAATTTTGTTTACCTTAAAGTATTTTGAACTCTTCTTTGTAGGATTTTAAAATAAGCAGTGATAGTTATATCTTAGTTGGATCTTATTGTAATTAACGTGACTAAAATAGTTTTAATATAAGCAAATTTTAAAAAGTCAACTCTTACAATTGTAATATTCAGATACAAAAACTTTTATATTACGGTTTAAAAACTGCATTGAAAGTCTTACGTAAATGTTTTGTTATTGCTTACTAGTGTATTAAACTTTTATAGTAGGGTAGTTTTAAGTTTCATCTTAATAACTTATACAAATTGTTATGCAACTTGCATAGGCCTATTAAGATAATGGAATTCAAACAAACATTCGGAGAAGCTAAAAATACTTTTATTATATTAAGTGGAAAAGTATGGTTTTTAATAGAAACTAGCTATTAAAACAGTTATGTCATATAACTAAACCGCAAAAGTTGTTATGTCGATTGCCGTCTGGATTTCACATCATTAATAAATTCCTACTTAGTTTTAGAGCAAAAAAAAAGTTTAACACTAACAGTTAAACAGACAAGTTTATTTGTATAACAAGTTCGAGGGTAATTAAATCTCGCCTATGTTTTAATTGCGACTTAAATTAGTACTTTAATTGACAAACACTTCTTTAAAATTACTTTATTATGAGCAGTTGAAATAACGTAAGTAAAAACAAAATAAGTATTAAAAATAAAACATTTTGAAATAGAATAATAAGTTAATTATAGTTGGATTAAGTATAATTATGAGCAGAATTTTATAAAAACTCCATTAAGTTCTTTGTCTGTTTTAATCAAATATTCTAGTCGATTATTACACAAAATATATTTATTTTTTATTCATTACAGTAAAGCCAGCTTGCAGTCTATTGACTTTATTCTCGGTGGTTTTTTGCACCTCTAAATTTCTATAAATATGATGAGTTTTTTCTTAATTAAAAATTTAAACCTATATAGTAGGTTTAACAATACAAACTGGTTTTATTATTTTGTTATAAGTTTTTAAGTTATATAGTTTAATCTAGTAATTAATACTTACATTTCAAGTATAATGATCGCTTAATATTCTAAAGTTTTTGTGTTTTTGAAAACATGTAAAACAATAATTTTCAAAAGATATCAAGAAAATTATATTAGAAAAATCTAATAGTAGTCGTGAGAATAATCGTGTTTTTGCAAGTTTAAATTTTGAAATTTTTAAATTTTTATGAAAAATGTAAATTTATTTTGTTTCATAAATTTTATTTCAAAAGAAAAAGTTAAAATGCGTAATAATAATTTTTCGACACTAAACTTCAATAGTTAAGTTTATTAAAACTAAATATAACTTAATTACAGTTAATCTTTATATACAGTTTACCAGTTGATTTAAGAATAAAAATTAAATTTAAGTTCGAGTAAATAACTAGTTCTGAATATTTAAAAACCTTCTACCTCTACTTTTGGCTTTGTATTAAACAGTATAAACTTTCGTGTAAAGAACTTAGAATTTAATGATATTAGTTTTAAATTACTAAATTTTATTAACTATATTAATTAAAGTACCATAAACGCTGATATTAATATTTTAAAAAGTTGTATTTCATGTAAATTCTCCCTGAATTTTGAGGCAAATTGGTAATCTGGTTTCTACACTTAAAAAATATATTAACCATATAGAATCATTTCAAAAGAAAGTACAGAATAGGCTTTAACCGCTGCGTTACTCATTATATTTCTTACATTGACGACTATCAAAACTTAATATTTAATCTTTAGAATACAAAAGACTTATACTTTTCCTAAAGCTTTTTAAAACTAATTAACTACACTTAATCAATAATCTAATTTTAAACCTTATTGTCAAAACAATAAATGAACCAATTAATATCAACAGTTAATTTTTAACAAAAGCTATCTGAACATTTGGTTTTATTTTAAACAAAAAAAACTATACTTCAAAAAAAAAAAACAATTTTGTTGAGATTATTATTTTTAAAAACAAATCCTTATCTTTAAAAAATAATAAATTAATATATTAATACAGATCGGACAAATAAATTTCGGGTTAGATATGATCGGGTTAGAAACGATCGGGTTAGATATGATCGGGTTAGAAACGATCGGATTAGAAGTGATCGGGTTAGAAATGATCGGGTTTAATCGGGTTAGAAGTGATCGGGTTAGAAATGATCTTGTTAGAAATGATCGGGTTAGAAGTGATCGGGTTAGAAATGATCGGGTTAAAAATGATCGGGTTAGAAATGATCGGGTTAGAAATGATCGGGTTAGAATTGATCGGGTTAGAAGTGATCGGGTTAGAAGTGATCGGGTTAGAAATGATCAGGTTAGAAATGATCGGGTTATAAATGATCGGGTTAAAAGTGATCGGGTTAGAAATGATCGGGTTAGAAGTGATCGGGTTAGAAGTGATCGGGTCACAAGTGATCGGGTTACAAGTGATCGGGTTAGAAATGATCGGGTTAGAAGTGATCGGGTTAGAAGTGATCGGG
This sequence comes from Thalia democratica, assembly GCF_965202585.1. Classification (NCBI taxonomy): domain Eukaryota; kingdom Metazoa; phylum Chordata; class Thaliacea; order Salpida; family Salpidae; genus Thalia; species Thalia democratica. The sequence goes on along the minus strand of NC_139165.1, from coordinate 15,966,483 downwards.
TTAGAAGTGATCGGGTTAGAAATGATCGGGTTAGAAGTGATCGGGTTAGAAATGATCAGGTTAGAAATGGTAGCGAGTTAGAAATGATAGTAAACCAGTTTAACTGAATGCTTTTGATACTTTAATATTTGTTTTAGCATATTTTAAATATATTTGAAGTTTAATGTAAAAGTTTAATTCTGAGGTTTAATATAAAAAGTTTAGTACTTTTAAGTTTGTTTAACATAGATGTCTTACTAATTTATAAGATAAATAGTTTTTAAAAATTTAAATGTTTATTATTCTAGTTTGCACAAACTTTTAGAATAATCGATCTAGCATAAAACTTTTAAAACAAGGTTAGAACACGTTTGTTTTTCACGTTTAGTTTTTCACTCATCAATTTTATTTTAAGCTCGGTTTTTACTCAGAATTTTTGTAACTTATGTATAAATGCAAAAAAAAGTTATGTAAAATTAATATAAAAGTTTTTTTTTTTTTAAACTTTGCATTTTTTTACTACTTAAAGTTTTTTTAATAAAAACTAAAGACATATATTCATTTTTGCATTTTTTTTTTAAATTTAAAATTTTTCAATTTACGCTTATCAAAAGTTCATGTAGATAACTAAAGATATTTGTGTAAAACAGTAAACTTAATAAAACTTATGTGTCATAATAGGTAAATAAAACTATATGTACTGTGAGATGCTATTATAAAGTTGTTTAACATAATTTAAAGTATAAAGCTAAAGTATTAGAAATTAAAAGCATTAATAGAAGTTTAAATTAGAGGAAACAGACTTATTTAAACTTACTTTAAAATAACAACAAAAACAAAACTTAATAGCTATTTTCCAATAATTAAAACAAATTAGAATTATAAACAAATTTTTGTTTGTATAAACTTGGCTTATTAATTTTTATAAATAAAGGTTCTAGAGCTTTTAAATGATACTTAAATGATACATATGTCGTCCTTTACAGACAATGGAAAACATATTGTCGTTATAGTTTTTCGAGCATTCAAAGTTATTAAACAAATTTTCACCTATTGCCGATTGACTTTTTATTGGCTTGCCTGTCTCATAGGTCATCCAGTTTCTTCAGGCGTTAATAACATGTTAGTCCCTTCTTATGTAGAATCGTTGCGAAGTTTTCCCAATATACTCACTATCACAGTGGCATTTGTACTTATAGATTATGTTGCATTTTTCTGGATCAGGAGTTTTTGAAGTTTTGAAAGTTTTGAATTTTTATATTGGGAAGAATTTATCATATCTAATATGGGTCTGCATGGAAGGCCTTTTTTATGCGTTCTTGAAAGTCTATAAATTTTAGGGCATTGGGATTCAGTTGGTCTAATAGACTTATAAACATCTTGGGAAATAAAACCTTTAACATACTAGCTTCTTAGTTTCTCAATTTTAACAGTTGAGTCATCTTTTCAATCGTGCCCAGCTTTATAAATTTAGATTTTCATCTAAAACAGTATTCATTTTGTTTATATAATCCTACTTATTTAAAATAACAAAAGTAGTACTTTTATCTGCTTTTAAAATAACAATTTGACCATTTGATTTTAACGAATTGTAGGCTAAGTTACAACTTTAAAAAATTTTAAAATCTGCATTTTTAGTTCTACTATTTTGTAAGGAATGAGATAAATCATATAATTTAGCATAACATCTATATAATTTATTTTGCGAAAAAGGTTTGTGGTGTTTCAACCGTCCAGTAAGAATTTCAAATTATGAGAAAATACATTCTCGTTGTTGTTGAATAGGTACGGAAAAACGTAGGCTATTTTCTAAAACAGATTTTTCTTTTTCATTTGGGACGTAGTCAGAAACAGTTAATACTTTAGATTACTTGTTGCAAAATCACCAAATCTTTTAACTTTTAAATGAGACAGACTTTTATCATCTTTAACAATGTTATTCTTATTTGTTTTTATGTTAAGAGCACTCAAGTGTTTTTAAAAACTTAGTTCATCGAAAGTTGTAAACCAATTTTTAGTTTCTTACAAATCTACATAATAATATCCTTCAAGTATTTATTTAAACTTTTAAGTCTATTTATTTGATCTTGCATAAACAAATAAACGAATTTTCTACTGACGAACTACATTTGAGTTTAGATTTTTTGTACTTTGTGCTAAATAAAACTTAAAACGATTTTTCAAATAACAGTGGTGAGACAAAATCTGTTAATGGATTAAAATCACTGTCAATTGAAAGAGTAAAATTAATAAAGGATTTGATATTGGGAGAAAGTTAATTATATATATTTCATTACAAAATTATACAAAAGTTGTAAAAATAAGTGAACTTTTACTTAGTGACGTCACTAGAGCTTTCACAGTGCAACAAAATTGTTGAATTTTTTGAGTCGTTTTTTGTACACTTCTACCATTTGCTGCTTTTTATAAGCGACAGAACATTTTTTAAATTATTTTGCTCCCAAGCCGCACTTATAGAAAAAGAGTTTTCTGTTGGTCATATTTGTAAAAAATAATTGTAGAGATCAATAAAATCCTCCAATTAATACATTTGGCAATAACAAAGCACTAATACTAACTTACTATGAAATTTTTTAGCCATTATTTATTTCGGCCATCATCAACGAAGTTGAGATGTTTTATGCAATCGATAATAAACAATGAACTTTACCGCAAGATCAACAACAACAGCATCCGAGACAATCCTACGACCGGTTTCGTCCTTATTAGGACTCATCAGGCAGGAATAGTCGCGAGAAACCGCTATTGTGATCTTAAGCAAGCGGGTTTAAGTACGAAGTACTGAAGCGACCGTTTGTGGGTAAAGTTGAAAAACTGACACAGCTAAATCATTCACAGCCCAACGTCTCAGACATTTTTTTCAACTTTACCCACTAAATGTCGCTTCAGTACTTCGTACTTAAACCCGCTTGTTTAAGATCACAATAGCGGTTTCTCGCGACTATTCCTGCCTGATGAGTCCAAATAAGGACGAAACCGGTCGTAGGATTGTCTCGGATGCTGTTGTTGTTGATCTTGCGGTAAAGTTCATTGTTTATTACTACTATGAAATTAAGAGTCTAACTGTAAGTTTTCACCACAAAGGCCCTTTATAGTATTTCAAAATAGTATGATTTTAACAGAAAAGTACATCGCAGGCTGCAGACTTAATTAGTATAAATTTACTTCTTATTAAATCTTGTAAAAATTTACTAAAAATGAGCTTTTAGTTTGTTGTTGTTCCTAACTATAAAAGTAAAACAATGAAATGGCTACTACAGTTTACTGTCAGTCTATTTTATATCATACTTTCTAAATTTTTTATTTATCGTTGAGTACGAAGTTTCATCAAAAATTTAGTCTCAGACCTGATTCTACCTGCAGACCGTGTTTTGTCTACCACTGACATATAAATAACAGTGATTGAACTGAAAATAAAAAAATCATTTATTTGTTTTTACTTTTTTTTAATTTGCAAATAAGAGAATGATCATACTTTAGAGACTTACGGAACTATAGTTGGCCCATCAATCGGAAACATCGTGCAACGTAATTTTTAGATTGAATAACATTTGAGCAACACAACTTACATTGAGATTAGTTTATTTAACACTTTAAAGAATAAAAGCTCATTATATTTTGGTTAAAGCACCGCAAGCTACACACTAACTTTTTACTTTTTCTATTTTGTGGTGTATAACAAATAGTAAAAAATGTTTTTTTTCTTTGCAGTAAGATCTTGAAGTTTTACTAAAATAAAACATATACACTACAACAAACAAAACAAGCTCTTGCCACCGAAACCGGTCGCGAATAAAATATACAATTTGCATAAATCTATTTAAAATAAAACATATCAAAAGTACACAAAAACATACATTAAAAATCAAACAAAAACAAGTTATATTTTTTAATTAGAATAACGTATCATTTTCTAAAAATGTGTTTCCGCCGGATCCGGTAGATCACTGGTTGTAAATAACAAGTTTATAACGTTTTTGGTTTAAGTAGAAAACAAAGTAAACATGTTTAGTAAAGGTATTGGTTTAACATAGTCTATAATTTATAGTTTTAACAAAAAAATCTTCGGTTTTATACTTGAATACTTACGGCAGCAGTTTTCAAATTAAAAAAAGCCTGCATTAAAAAGTTGGAACAAAAAAACAAAATAAACTAATAAATAATTAAATGAAAACGATTCAATAAATTAAATTTATAATTCAATTGCGAAAATTTTCTTTATCTATTGATTTTTTGATACTGCCTGTTGAATTATATTCAACCCGTTGTTTATGTATTAAATTAAAGGAATAGTAAATTGTGTATATTTTAAATTAAAAGAAAAAAAGAGGTAGGTAATAACATTTTTATAACGATAAAAATCTAAACTTTTAACTAAAAATAATAACGAGAACCCAGTTATTGAAATAAATTTATAAATAAATACTCTAAGTATTTCTTATATTTTGCTTACTTTAGCAAACACAGATACCTATATACAACAAAAGTTCACATTTAGCATTATTTAGAAATTAAAATTACATTGCTTTTCAAATTTAAAACACAAGTTAACTAAAAATGTAGATAAAAATAAGACTTGGTTTTGTTGAATTTTGTAAAAACTTGTTTAAACTTATTCGTGTTAAATAAAAAAAATATTTGTTTTATAATCAAGTAGATTAGAAGACTAATTTCTACTCGTGATGTCCCTAAAACATTTACATCAGAGTAGAACTGTTTTAAAAAAAATTAATGTGCTTTTTTATACATTTGTTTAGGGGTCGGAACATTTTAAAGTATTCTCTATTTCTATAAAAACTTACTTGTGGACTGCAATGTTTTAAAAAGTCTTCTTCGGTACGTTGTTGTTTAAAACAGTTGCAGTGATCAATAAATAATACTATTTTGAACCACAAAAGTGACAATAAGACAATAAAAAAAGGATTAGCAGATACTCATAATTAAAGTAAAACTCAGATACTCATATTTAAAGTAAAAACATTTTTATTGTTTTACCATAAACGTTACTTGCTAAAAAGTACAATGCTGCAGATCTTTGCTTTGTGTGTCTTTACATGCCGAACACTTTTTTACATGCTTTTTTAATTTCAGCTCATGAGTAACTGTGCTACTTGGTTTTTGTTAATGTTATAAATTACTTGCTGTTAGATAAGTTTTAAAATGCTAGTTCCTTGTTTAATTTTAAAGTAAGACTTTATAACAATACTGGTGAAAATACTTGAACAAAAATTATATGAAATTAATTTGTTAACTTAAAAAAAAGTTAGTATATCAAATGTGTGTGATATTGCCTTGTTTTATTAATTAACTTAATATAAGCTTATAACAAACTTCAATTGCAAATAGATTCTCTTACACCTAAAAAATTAATGAAAAATGTCAAAATATGTTACATTTCCACAAAATCATAAAACCATTGAAATGTTTAGTTTAAGGCTAATGTAATGTATTAGTTTTAATTAATTAAACAAATTTAAATAATTTTTTAGCAATTTCTAGCAAAAACCTTTACAGGTTTACATTCATTATGTAATTGTTTTACGATTAATTATCATAAACAAGTTTTTTTTTACAAGCATAAAAGTAATTTGATTTAACAATAATAGCTGTTGTTTTATTAAAAGCTACAAAACTTTAGAAATTGATTGATGGTATTTATGATCATAGACTTATCTAAATGTAGTATTGAAAAGATGTGAAAAATCTCAGGGATAAAAACCGATTTCACGAGAATATTATACTACGAAAGGTTATCAGGAATGGTGAGACGGGGGTATTATTTAATCCAGGTTTCTGTCGTTTGACAGAATCAAAGTATTAAACAAAGTTTTATTAACTATTTTTCGTCAAAAATTATGCAAAAAATATGTTAAGATTAACGGGTTTTAATTTTATGACGTCACTAAAGCTCTCACGGTGCAAATGATTTTCTGAGTGTAGTTTTTATGTACACCTTCTACAGGGATTGGCTATTTTTTATAAATAACGGTTCATTTTATTTTTGAAAAACTTGCCCTTGGACCGCAATGTACAAAATGAAGCTTTCCGTTGTTTTAGAAAAGTTGTAGTAATCAATAGAAAGTGTAATTTATAACCAAAAGAGTGATAAAATTAGAAGAAATGTAGTACTAGTGCATAATTACAAATAACTAAATTAAAAGAGTCTAATTGCAAGTTTATAGTTTGAATACTTTTATTTTCTGTTTTAGCAAAATGTTATTCAAAATAAAAACCAGATCGCGTACAAATGCAAAGGAAAAGCATTAGAAACTAGTAATTATTCACATATTTTACCAATACAACAGTAGACAATTTTTCGGCATAGTTTAATAAGAATTTTTTTTTATTTTTGAGCTAATTGGCTATTGGTACTATAAATTTTATCTTATATAAGAAAGTAGTAGTTTAATTTTTTCATATACCAAAAGCAGTTTGTTTAGTAAAACCTTTTTAGTTTCATAGAAAAACTAATTTTTGCAAACTGCTAGTTAGTTATAAGACCATTTTGAAAATTTGCCGAGAAAACTTTCAGTGTTTTGCAATGTACAATATGAGTTTTTTGGAGAATAAGTATTTTATCTAATTGCTTGATTGTAACAATAAAATTCATGAAGAATAGTGACGTCATTAAATTGTTCAAACCGCCATACTTTCATTTAACTTTAACACCCTTTTAGTAGCTAAGATAAATAAAAATACTCTAAGTAAATGATTATTTAAGTTACAGACAGTGGCGACGCGTGATATTTTTTAGGTGGAAGAAGAAAATTTACAAGTATTATAAAAACCTTAAATTTGATTTAAAAATAATGGTTAAGTAGATAAGAATGTCACAGTTGCAACTAAGCTTTTGTAAACAAAAGTTAATGCAAAAAAAAAGTTTAGAGTCTTATGTAATTTTATTTTTGTGGAGCATTTTCTCTAATGCTTATGCATTAGATACTAATGCAGTGCTCCTAAATATAAATGCAACTTAAATGTACGTTTAAATGAATATAAAATTTTTACCAAATCGTGACAAGTGTGTTTAAAAACTTTCAAACTTACTTACAGCAATAAAAACTATAATCATACAAAAGTGCTATCATTAAAATCTATACCAATAAACTAACTTTTATATAAGTTTAAAGTCCACAACATTTTAAAATTTGTATTGAATTATTGATTTGAAACATTTAACAGCTTAAATTTACAAATAAAAACCGTAATCCATAACTTGATGTTTGAATAAAATTATTATATCATAAATTTTTATACCGATTTATTTTATAGAAATTAACTACAATTTTTCAGATTGACATAGTATGTAATTTGTTAAGGTGTAATTCGAATTTAATGAAAAATTTATTTAGCTGACAGATTTTTGATTGTATAGTCAGTGTAAACAATGCTATTATAAAAAAGAATAAAGTATTTTTTGTCTACGTAAAATTCTATTCATAAAATCAAAATTCACAACAAATGTCAGCAGAATGAGAATTGAAATAACATGTTAAAGTTTTAAATGAATTAGTTGAATGCTGCAACGCAACTTTTTAAATCTTTAGATAAATTCAATCTTTAGATAAAAGTCGATTGTACTTTAGCTGTATTAATTTTTTAAAAATACTAAATACGTAAACTTATGTATCACAAAAAACGTACTAAATTTCAATTGCCGATAATGTTTGTAAATTTTTTTTTATTACTATTTAAATTGTTGCTTAAAACTTTAAAGTTAACTGTCAAACTATTACAGGTAGTAACCACTGTTAATTTTAATTAAAAAACTTTATAGTTTATGTGTGTTGAATAATCATTAAAAGAACCAATTGTATCAAAACAACACCAAGTTGTAAAGTGCTTAAATTACTATAATCTTGATAATGTTTAAAATAAGGTAATTTAAAACCGAAAAGTAGATAAACTAAAATTTAAGTTTTTCTATGAAATCAAAAACTACTTTTTTAACTACTATCCTCTAACTTAAAACTTTAGTAATCTCTGTCACTCAACAGAGTCAAAACGTGAAAAAGAAAACTTTGATAAAAAATAACATGACAAAAGTTTCCCTGCTACAAAGGTTAACATCAAAACTCAAAAGAAAAATTGGGAGGAAAATATTCGTTTGACGTCAGTAGTTAGTTGAGAATCAAGTAAGAGATTCTCAACCAAGAAAAAGTTGGTTAGCGTCGTACTGTAGAAACGATATTGATTTTTGGTTACAGAATTTTTAAGGTTGCTTTTACATAAATATTGATTATGAGATACTATAAATCGCTGGCTTCTTTGCAACGATTTAGAGACAGTGAAAAGGTGTTAAAGTTTAAAAAAATATTTTTTTTCTAATATTGTAACACAGCAATTGTGAATTATTTTATAAATAATATAAATCAACATAGCAATATAAATTTTTGTTTCATTATCCAATAATTTTAAATCTTTATTTTTCTAATTGTGCTTTGTTTATTTTACTTAAGTTTAAATTCTAAAAGTTAACAGTAACAACAAGATTCAGTTTTTAAAGAACTATTATTTTGAAGAATTTTGAAAAAAAAAAACGATAACTTACTTATTTGTTTAGGTCATTTAATACAAACTTTTAGCCAGTTTTATTTATGAAGTTAAATAAATGTCTAATATTTTTAAGTTTACAAAAAACTACACAAAAAAAATCATAACATATTTAATATACTTACGCTTGCAACTAACAAAACAACTTAATAATCGTTGATTTTAGATAAAGTGATACTCTGTTTAACACGTTTACTTACATGTTTACAAAAAATACTTCGAGTCTTATATGAACAACTTCTAAACAAAAAACAATACAAAGTATCACTTTAATTTGTTTTATAAAGTTAAAATTTCCCAAGATATGTTTTTGATACGGTAAGTTGAAATAAACTAAATTTATTAAGATTACCGACATAGGAGAAATTAGTTTTAAAGTTACTATACTAATCTGAATACTACTACGTAACCCAATAGTTCTGTCTATTGACAGAGTCAAAACGTACAAATAGAAACAGTAATTTATTTAGTATATCAGTAACACCATTCCGTATTGATTCACTGATTTGTAAATTTCCCTGTAACATTCTGAATGTGACGTCAATAAGTATCTGAGAGTATCATATATCCAAAAAAAAAGGTAAATGATGTGTTAGCTGTAGTTGTTTAACATTTCGATCCATAGACACATGGTTCTACTAGTTTTAAAGTTCACTGATGAAGGACGGTTGTCCGAAATTAATTTTAACAAAATGTTGCAATAAATTGGTAGATTTTTAAACCATCGTTAATTTATTTTTGTATGATCCATAGAAAGTAATGAATTTAAATTTTTAAATTTACTTGTTAATGTTAATTTCATTATTTAAATATATGGTAAACGTAGTAAATAAGTTTCATCATTTAAAACAAGGATTAAACAGTGTTTCGATTTGATTCTCTAAATATTATATTTTTTGTTAAGATATTTAGTAAAATAGTAAAAAATAAAACACTTAAAACCAGTGAAAGTAGTTACAAAATCTTGTTTATTAAAAAATATGTCTCAATAAAAAGTTCTTATAATGAAAAAGTATTGTTAATAAATTTTTATTTGTATGTAAGCTAGCTTTAATTTGTTTGAATATATATTTAGTTTTTCTTACTTTTCGTCAGTTACAATTTATGTTACTTTATATACATATATGAGCTTTTGATATAACTAACAAAATATTACAAACTTTTAAGTTCACCCACATTTCAAAAAATTGAAATAGTTATTGCATAAAAATGTTATGGTTTATTTTCAAATTAGTATAATTGTTAGTTGAAAGGTTATGAACATAAATATGTAGTATTTACAGTTTGTTGATGTATTGATATATATACCACGATTTGTGTACTTTGGTTATAAATATATAAATAAGTCATAGTTATATATACTTTTATAAAAAATTATTATCTATACTCATAAACTAAACAACATACATGATGTTTATATATTTTAAACTCAAACTATAAGAAAGTAAACAAACTAGTGTACTAACTACAACATGTTTCTGTTTCTTTGACAGAGTCAAAATTGAACAAACACTTTAAATGAACTAAGATGTATTTTATTTAAATTTTTGAACAAAAGTTTGACAACTATTTTGTGTATAAACATTGATAGTTTGACGTGGGTTTGACGTCACTAGAGCAATGCGAGTTGAATGAGAAAATTTCGCTCAATATGGTTTTTGTTTATTGATGAAAAAATTTTACTAAGCTAAGGAGTTTTGTTTTAATAAAATATTAAACTTGTTGCTTTGAATTTCTATTTGTAGTTGTTATTTACTGTTTGTAGTTAATCTTTATGCTTGAGTATAGTATTCATAAAAATGTTCATTTTACTCGCCTTGGTTTTTGTAAAGTGGCAAAAAAAGTTTAAACTGGATTTAAGTTTAAAAAATAATGGCCTGATTAAGTTTTTAGAATTTATTCGCGCGTTTTAAAAATTAATTTAATATACAATGTTTGTCACTTTATTAGAATAGAAGAGTTAAACGTTGAGGGAAAAAAAAGACAAGCTGTTTGATTGACAAATGAATTTTAGTTTTTATCAATGCTAGATAATTTAAGACTAACAGAGTATTAAGTTTACATTTAATATCATAGTAAAGATAAGTATTTGAACAGTTAATTTTGAAAATATATACAAACTGTGTTATTGCAAACTATAATTGATTAATTTCTATTGCTTTAAAATCATTTTAAAGTTATGGTTACTTTTTAAAAATAAAACCTTTATAGAATTTACTTTGTTGTGAGAAAAAATTTATGATTTAGGTATATTCATAAAAAAAAAAACTAAGTTAAATTAACCAATAAGTTAAAATTATTTCCGTTACGTTTTTAATAAAATTCATAATATCTATTGACAATTTTTTTTGTCGGTTCAAGTTCATTTTATAAATACGTTACATCAAACTAGCAGTAGATAAATATTTACGTGTTTTATGATACAAAGCTCTATGACAATGTTTTTATTGAAATACAAATTTTATTAACAACTTATTATACAAAGCTTTAAAGTTTTTTTCAAGTAACACAAAGCTTAAGAAACCAAAAGTTCATGAAACAGAAACAAAAGTGTTTAACACTAAATTTATAAAACCAAAGTTTGCAAAGTTGTAGTACTTTCCAACAGTTACAAATTATATTACTTTATATACATGTATAAACTTTTGATATTGTCAATAACAGAGTATTACGAGCTATCACGTTTCACTCGTAAACAAAAAATTGAAATAGTTTCTAGAGTCTTGTTATGATCAATTTTCAAACTAGTATGCTTGTTAGCAGTCGGATTATGAAAACAATTATTTATAGCTTGTTGATGTGTTGATATACACAACACGATTTGTGCAGTTTGATAATAAAAAGTTAAAATAAAGCCAAACTTACTAAAGGTTAAAAAATCATTGACTAAATTGTTAAACTAAAAAAACGTAAACAATGTTTATAAACTTGAAACTTAAAGTTTCAAACTCAAACTAAAAGAAAGTCAACAAAAAAAAATACTAGCTATAACATATCTCTGTTTTTTTAACAGAGTCAAAAGTTGTATAATTATTTTGAATGAAAAAGGATGTATTTCAGTTAAGTTTCAAACAAGATTTTGACAACGTATCTTTTGAAAAACATCAAGTAAGTTTGACGTCACTAGAGCTCACATACGTCACGAGTTAAATGGTAAAAATTCACTCGTTATGGATTTTGTTACTTTATGAAAGAAAAAACTTAAGATATTTTGGAAACGTTATCAAGCCAATAAGTTTAGTTTTTCTGAAGTATTAATTTTTTACTTAAAATTTTTATTTATACTTTTTATATACTGTTTATTTTAAGTTTTTATGCTTGAATATAAAGTCCTTAAACAGAAGTTTTCCGTTGTATCACTTGCTGTGGTTTTCACTTGCTAAAATATCATGCCCAGTGGAAGGTAAATGCCTTTCCAGAAGTGTTATATACAAAGCCACGGTAACACCTAACAACAAAGAGTACCACTATATTGGATCTACAGCAAGAAACTTTAAAATAAGATAGAAAGAGCATATACACAGTTTCAGAAACAAAAATCTGAGAGAATCGACAAAACTGAGCTCTTTCATCCAGACCACCAAATTCAGCAAAGAAATGACCAGGAAAAACGTTATGAAAACGAAAGATAATATATAAAATTAATCAACGCAAACCCAGCAAAATTTGCTCACTGTGCAACGTAGAAAGACTTGAAATAGCATTTGCCGACAAAAAATCATCACTCAACTCCAGAACTGAGTTAATTGGCAAATGCAGACACTTCGCTAAATTTTATTTAAAATCATAATGTTGTCATATCCACATTTAAAAATTTCACTAGTAAATTTTATAAGTATATTACATCCGTGCTTGCATTTTATTTTATTTTGTTTTTAATTTATTTATTTTTTCATTATTATTTTTATTGAGTTATTGTTGCATATGTGTTTTCTAGTTATCTATTTATTTAATTATTTATTTATATATTTTGTACTTATATAATAGGCTATACTTAATGGGCCATTAAGCATTTTGTTAATCTAGCAAGCTCATTTAAATTAGTCAGTTGTAATAAGAATATTATTAGTGTTGATTAGTGTTGTTTAGTATATATGACTTTGTCTATCTTACTTTATAGAGTTTTTAATCGTGATGATTGCTTTGCACGAAACACCGTGTTGAATAAAACTCTCAATCTGAAATTGTCTAATTAATGTTTCTAAATAAAAACCATGTTGAGTACACATGCAAAGGAAAAGCATTAGAAAATTAGTTATTATTCACATACTTTAAAAATATAACAGTAGACAATTTTTCAGTTTAGTTTGATAAGGATTTTTGTATTTTTGAGCTCAAAGGTTATTGATATTATAAATTTTATCTTATATAAGAACGTAATAGTTTCAAGAACGTATTCCAAAAGCATTTTTTTTAGTTAAAAATTTTTTGCAAATTGCTAGTTGGTTATAACTTATAATGTTATTTTGAAAATTTACCGAGAAAACTTTCAGCGTTTGTTTAGCCATGTTCAATATGAGTTTTTTCGAGAATAATTACTATTTCTGATTACTAAATAACAAATATATTTACTGTCGAGTGACAAAAACGTCAGTTAAAAAAGTTTAATCATACAAAAGTGCTATTTTTAACATTTTTATGTATTAACTACCTTTTGCCTGTTTTAAAAATCTACAGAATTTTAAAATTTATATTGGATGAATGTTTCTAAAATACTTAACATATTCTTACATTAAAAAACAAAAACCTTAATCCATTACACGTTGTTTGAATAAAATTATTATATTAAAAGTCATTTTATACTACTTTTATTTTTATAAAAATTAATTACAATTGACACAGTTTGTAATTTGTTAAGATATCATTAAAACTTTATTAAAAATTAGCTGACAGTTTATTTTTATTTTTTGTCAGTAAAAAAGTGCTACAATAAAAAACAATTAAAGTTTAAAGTATTTTACTTGTAATTATGAAAAATTCTTTGCATGAAATCAAAACTCACAACGAGTGTTAGCAGAATAAGTATTGAAATAAGATATTAAAACATTCATTAGCTGCAACTCACTTTTAATAAAAGTTTATTGCACTTAAGTTCTTAACCAACGACTAGCTTTTTTAAATACTTACCCGTAAACTTTAGTATCATAAAAATCGTACTAAATTTCATTATACGATAAGGTTCGTAAAAACTTTTTGTGTTACTGCTTAAGTTACTGCTTAAAACTTTAAAGTTTATTTTCAAATTATTACAAGTGGTAAATATTTTGATAGTCAATTTATTTTTTATTTTATTTTGATAGAAAACTGTTCAATCTATGTTTGTTGAAAGTTAAGCGAATCACAAAACAAACTAGCTTTAGGAAGATTTGAAAAAACACTTTGTTGTACAATAATTAAAGTATCAACAAGTTATAGATATTACAACTAAGTTCATCAATTAGGAAAAAGTCGATTAATTTAAATTTAAGTTTTAATAAAAATATTACTAGCTAACTATTGACCTAGCACTTTAGTTATCTCTGTCACTTGACAGAGTAAAGCGTGAAAAAGAAAACTTTGATAAAAAACAACATAACAAAAGTTTCCCTGCTACAAAGGTTAACAACAAAACTCAAAAGAAAAAGTGGAGGGAAAATATTCGTATGACGTCAGTTGTTAGTTAAGAGTCAAGTAAGAGATTCCTAACCGAAAAAAAGTTGGTTGGCGTCGTGCTGTAGAACGATATTGATTTTTGGTTACAGAATTTTTAAGGTTGTTTCACATAAATATTGATTATGAGATACTATAAATTGCTGGCTTCTTCGCAACGGCTTAGAGACAGTGAAAAGGTGTTAACGTTTGAAAAATTACTTTTTTCTAGTATTGTAACACAGCAGTTGTGACTTATTCATATACAATATAAAAAAAATTACAATATAAGTTAACATATCATTATAAATTATTGCATAATTATCTAATACCTTTGAATTTTTATTTTACTTTTTCTTTTTAATGTACCCAAGTTTAAATTTTAAAATTAAACAGTAACGGCAAGCTTTAGCTTTTTAAAGAACATTTTTTAAAACAATTTGTAAAGAACGATTACTTGCTTATTTGTTAAGGTCATTTATACAATTTTAAAAAAGTTTTATTTATATGATTAAATAAGGGTCTAACATGTTTAAATTTACAAAAAAAAAACAGAAAAATAAAAAAGTTTGCATAACATATTTAATATACCTATGCTTGCAACTACCAAAACAACTTAATAATCATTGATTTTAGATAAAGTGATACTTTGTTTAACACGTTTACTTACATGTTTACAAAAAATACTTCGAGTCTTATATGAACAACTTCTAAACAAAAAACAAAACTAAGTATCACTTTAACCTTAACTTTTAATTTCCCAAGTTTTGTTTTCGATACGGTTAGTTGACATAAACTAAATTTATTAAGATTACCACCATAAGATAAATTAGTTTTAAAGTTACTTTACTAGTCTGAATATTACTTTTAATATTCAATTGTTTATTTATTCAAGTGACAGAACCAATAGTTATAGAATCAGTAATTTATTTAGTATACCAGTAACACCATTCCGTATTGATTTACTAATTTGTAAAATTCCCTGTAACATTCTGAATTAACGTCATTAAGTATCTGAGAGAGTTACAAAAAAGTATAGGTAAAACATGTGTTAGCTGTAGTTGTTTAACATTTAGATCTATAGACAGTAAAATCTTTAAATTCTTAATAAAAATGCTACTTCCATCATTGAAAAATATTACTATAGTACTAATTAAATTTCATCATTTAAAACAAGGATTAAACAGTGTTTCAATTTTATTTTCTAAATAACATAATTTTGTTTAGATATTTAATAAAATAGTGAAAAATAAAACACTTAAAACCAGTGCAAGTAGTTACAAAAACTTGTTTATTAAAAAAAATGTTTAGATAGTGACATTTTTAATGTCTCATTTAAAATGTTCTTATAATGAAAAAATATTGTTAATAAAATTTTATTTGTATGTAAGCTAGCTTTAATGTGTTTAAATATATATTTAGTTTTTCTTATTTTTCATCATTACAATTTAAGTTACTTTTTATACATATATGAGCTTTTGATGTTTTCAATAACAAAATATTACAAACTTTAAAGTTAACCCACATTCCGAAAAATTGAATTAGTTTTAAAAGTCTTGTTATAATTTATTTTCAAATTAGTATACTTGTTAGTTGAAAGGTTATGAAACAAAAAATGTAGTATTTACAGTTTTTTGATGTATTGATATATTTGATGTATATTTTTGATGTATTTGTGTAGTTTGGTTATAAATAAATAAATAAGTCATATTTATTTATACTTTTATAAAAAACTATTATCTCTACTCATAAACTAAACAACATACATGATTTTTATGTATTTTAAACTCAAACTAAAAGAAATTAATCAAACTAATATACTAACTAAAACATATTTCTGTTTCTTTGACAGAGTCAAAATTGAACAAACACTTTAAATGAAATAAGATGTATTAAAGTTAAACTTTTGAACAAAAATTTGACAACTATTTTGTGTATTAACATCACTAGTTTGACGTGGGTTTGACGTCACTAGAGCAATGCGAGTTCAGTGTGAAAAATTCGCTTCATATTGTTTTTGTTTATTAATAAAAAAAAAACAAAAGATGCGATATTTTTCAAATTTCTATTTTTAGTTGTTAATTACTGTTTTTAGCTAATTTTTATGCTTGGGTATAATATTCATAAAAATATTCTCCGTTCATTTTACTCGCTTTGGTTTTTGTTAATGGCCAAATTAGTTAAAAACTGGATTTAAGTTAAATCAATCTTAGGCCTGATTAAGTTTTTATAATGTATTTGTGCGTTTATAAAATTAGTTTAACATACATTGTTTGTCTCCTCCTTACTTGCTTATTAGAATAGAAGAGTTAAACGTTGAGGAAAAAATGACAAGCTGTTTGATTGACAAATGAATTTTAGTTTTTATCAATGCTGGATAATTTAAGACTAACAGAGTATTAAGTTTTCATTTAATATCATAGTAAAGATAAGTATTTGAACAGTTAATTTTGAAAATATATACAAACTGTGTTATTGCAAACTATAATTGATGAATTTTTATTGCTTTAAAATAATTTTAAAGTTATGGTTACTTTTTAAAAATAAAACCATTATAGAATCTACTTTGTTGTGAGAAAAAGTTTATAATTTAGGTATATTCAAGAGCAGAAACTAAATTTAATTAGCCAATAAGTTAAAGTTATTTCCGTTACGTTTTTAATAATTTTTGTAATATCTATTTACAATTTTTTTGTCGGTTTAAGTTCATTTAGTAAATACGTTACATCAAACTAGCAGTAGATAAATATTCACCTGTTTTATGATACAAAGCTCTACGAAAATGTTTTTATTGAAATACAAATTTTATTAATAACTTATTATACAAATTTTTAAAGATTTTTTTTTTCAAGTAACACAAAGATTAAGATTAAAAGTACATGAAACAAAAACAAAAGTGTTTAACACTAAATTTCTAAAAATATAGTTTGCAAAGTTGTAGTACTTTTCATATGAACTTTTAATATTGTTAATAACAGAGTATTACGAGCTATTAAGTTTTACTCATAAGCAAAAAATTGAAAAGTTTTTAAAGTCATGTTATGACTTATTTTCAAATTAGTATACTTGTTAGTCGACTGGTTATGAAAAAAATATTTATAGATTGTTGATGTGTTGATATATACAACACGATTCGTGCAGTTTGATAATAAAAAGTATAAAAAGAAGCCAAACTTACTAACGGTTAAAAAAACCATTAACTAAACTAATAAACTAAAAAACTTACATGATGTTTATAAACTTCAAACTTAAAGTTTTAAACTCAAACTAAAAGATAGTCAACAAAAAAATATACTAACTATAACATATCTCTGTTTTTTTGATAGAGTCAAAAATTGTTAAAACATTTTGAATGAACGAGGATATATTTAAGTTAAGTTTTTGAACAGCATTTTCACAACATCAAGTGATTTTGACGTCACTAGAGCTTACATATGTCACGAGTTTATAAATTTGCTCGTTATGGACTTTGTTAATTATGAAAAAAAATTAAGATATTTTGCAAATTTTATCAAGCTAATAAGTTTTGTTTTTCTCAAATATTATTTTGTTATTATAAACTCTAATTTTTACCTGTTATTTAGTTTTTTTTTTAAGTTTTTATGCTTGAATATAAAGTCCTTAAACAGAAGTTTTCCGTTGTTTTCACTTGCTATGGTTTTTATAAAGTGAAAAAAAGTTAGAAACTGGATTTAAGTTTAATCAATCTTAGGCCTGATAAAGTTTTAATATTTATTGACAAGTTTTTTTTGTGTCGTTTTAAGTTCATTTAACAAATATTTCAAACAAAACTAACAGTACGCATGTATTTATTAAATGTTAGATGATACAAAGGTCTATAAAAATGTTTTTACTAATACACAATATTTATAACAAAAAGCTTTTATAAATATTTTTCTAGCAACTAATTCAAACTTAAGAAACTAAAAGTACACGCTAAAACGTTTATGATATTTGATATATAATTTTAAAAGTAAAGTTTACGAAACTGTACAAACTTTTACTTTTATATTTATACATCTAACATTGATATTTATTTTGTTAAAGTCGTTTTACTTCACTCTTTTAAGAAGTTATTTATATTTTTGCAAGGTTCAAGGTTTACTTATTTTAAAAGTTCAATTTTTGTAAGTAAAAAAGCTTTTAAAATAAAAAGAATTGAGTTAGAACTAAATAACGTTTGCTTTTTTTAAAAACAACTAAAAGATCTACAGCTTAATTAGCTAGTAAATTTTGACTTTTTTGCTTTGTTTAAAAGTTCACAACAGAAACTAACTGAACATTTTTTTAAATCACGAAGGACTATTAATAAATTGATACAAAAACTTTCTACTATAAAGGTCAAGTATCTAAGATTTACAAACAAGTTAAGTACTTAGAAAGGAAGTTTTAGAAACACATAAAGATAAGCAATTGGTAATGTTTAATAAAATATTCTGTTTAAATATTAACGATTGAAACAGTAATGAAATAAACGAAAAATGTATTAATCAACTAAATTTTGTTCAATAACATATAATAAATTGATTAAACTAAACACTTACAATCCAGCAAAAGAAACTTTGAATAAAGTTATGAAACAAGTTTATGACCTAAGTTGTTTGAATTTTGTAAATACTAGTTAACTGGAACTAAAATTTTTAAGTCCTGCCGTGATCATAATTTTACTTTGAAATAATTTGTAAAAACGGTTTAACTTTATTTTATAAACTAACATCATCAATTAAAAAAACGTTTAAACAAACTTGTTACGACTTAAAATTTAATACATTTATTACTTAAAAATAAAAAAAAGTAAACTTAATCAAATTTTGATAACAGTTCAAATTGACTAAATTTAATCAAAAAAGTATGTCAAAGTTAGAAAAGTATAAAAAAAAAAGAAAATTGTACGATATTAAAAATTTAACTTAGAAATGCTTATATTTGAAGAACATAATTTAAAACCAAAAGTTTAAATGTGCGGAATTAAGTAACTATAGTACACTAATTTAGTGTCTCTGTCACTTAACAGAGTGAAAATTGAAAACGCCAAAAAAGCAAAACTAGTAATCGACTTCGGCAATCATTGCTGCACCTTTTTGTAATTTGTTGTTAAGGAAGTTATAGGACATTTAGCATATGACGTCACTATAGCGTTTAGAGTAAATGCATGTGCGTAGGTTTTTGGTCAAATTTTTATAAATAGTCGTGATTGGCGTAAACTTTAGTTAGCTAAATTTATAGTAAACCTTCGAACTTTCTTTTTGATAAATATTTTTATAGCTATAGTTTAGTTTAAACAAAATACACTTCTGGGCCAACGTAGTTAAAAAAGTATAAAATGGTTAACAAGAATTCTAACGATTATATACTTATTTCAAAAATCTAAAAAAGTTATTTGTAGTTTCAGAACTTTTAAAAATTAAATAAATAATAAACAATAATTTCAATGCAGATAGACAATTTTAGATAGGAGCAAATCTTAAAGCAACCTTTTTAATTTTTGCTTTTGATAGATATGCTTAAATTGTCGATAAATCTAGTAGGAAAAATCATGTTTACTTTGCTAATTTTTTTTAAGTACTTGTGATTGACGTCAACTTAAGTTGAAGTAAGTTATACTTCTAATCAAGTTTTCAAATGTTGCTTTTATAAAAATAATTGAATCTGTTGTTAAATAGTATGATACATAACATTTTTCACTATGTATGGTTGATCATTGACTTTATTAAGTTTTAATATACAAGTTTATATACTGTTTAAAGTCTTTTCAAAAACAAGAAAAAACTTAAAGTTTAAATGTAAGTGCTCTGAGCTGGACTTAAAATATAAATAACTTAGAAAAATTGCTGAAAAATAAACAGATTTTTCATTTAAAACATTGTAAATATACATTTTTACTGTACATAACTAAACAGTTGAAATTTTGAGAATAAACAAAATATATCTATCACAATTAGATTGCCATAAACTTTTACAAAAAAACTTTTACACGAAACTTTCGCATCATTAGAGCGTTTAGAGCTCATTATGAAAAAATTAATTACTTTGTCATTTAGCTGACTGTTTATGAATAAAACTTAAGTTGCTAAGTAGATAGATTACTATAAAGCACGATGATTACTTTAAACTTTATATGTAGTTAGCATAAATTTTGTTTTTCGTTTAGCTTAAATTTTAACACAATATATTTTTGTACGCTTAAAATAAAATTCTTTATACTTACCAGGTGAATTTATTTTAACTAAAAACCAAATATTTTTTCAAAACTGAATTGTTATAATTAAACTTTAAATATTAATAAACAAAAGTAAAATTACAGTTAATTCTGCTAATGTAGTTTTTTTTTCAACTGTTAATGTTTATAGAACTTCTGTAACAAACAATGCAATAGTAAAACTTAAAAAAAAATGCACAAAAACTTTTATCGTGTATGTATATTATGTATGTTAGTATACTTACTTAAAATTTGCTTACTAACTACCTAAACTATAAGAGAATAACAATAAATTATTATCAATAACAGTTCTATGTTTACAAACCTTTGCACATTAACTCATTAACAGCACTTATTAAAATAGTATCTAGCAATCTAGTGTTACGATATTTAACAATTTTAGACTTTATAACGGGTTAATTAAGTTTGAAATACATTAAAGACTATTTTAAAACTTTCATATTAAAACTTGCAAGCTTAATCTTAGAACACTACAAGTCCTTTTGAAATTTATCAAAGTTGTTTAATAAAAAATAAGAATATTGAAAAAAACAAAGCATTAAAAATAAATTTAATTAATTAGCTCATAAAAAGATAAAACCTTTTTTTAAATCAGTGAAACCCAGTAAATAGCTTCTTATAACAACATCGCAGTGTGAATGTTTAGTACTTTGTAAAACTCAAACAACAGAAGCTACTAACAAAATATTTTTTTATTTAACTTTATGACTTTTCTTTGCATTTAGAAAATTAGTTACAGTTGATTTTAAGCCTATCATAATTGAATATTTGTTTGATCTTTTTGAACTTTAGAGTTGCTATGATTTTAAATAGTCGCTTTTATGATCTTATTATCAAACTTAATGAGCTTTTACCATGGTATATATTTTAAGTTTTGTACATATGTATATGGGTTAAAGTGGGAGTATTTGTAGTAAAACATGTTTAGTAGCAGTATTACTTTTACTTGTTACTGAACTTATAATTTTCATACATAATACATTTGTATATATTATACTACAGAATAAAAAAGTAAACCATAAAAGCAATTACTTAACTACTTGTATGATGCTAAGAAGTTTAACTATAAAAAATTAAAAAACAAAAATACGTATAATTTTTTTAAATGTGTTAAATGCATGTTATAGACTGTAAACTATGACTTATCTCTGTCAGTTAACAGAGTCAAACAAGTAAAAAAATGAACAAGAAGAAACGAGATGATAAGTCGCATTTTGTTCAAAATATTTTGTAATTAAAAATAATAAAAAGCAGCGTATGTTATGCATATGACGTCACTAAAACGCTGAGAGCACATCAAAAACATTTTGTTCCTTGTCACTCTTCGGTAAAAACAAAGTAATTGTGGCTTAATATAAAAAACTGAGAAAGTTTTTTGCTCGCTGTTGCTTTTTTGTAAATGCTGAAAACTAAATTATTGTATTAAATACAATTTTATTCTCGTAATACCTTAGTTAATACTTATTGATCGTTTTACCTACATTAACTTTAAAAAAATTAATAAAATGTTTAAAAGGAAAAACAATTTTACAAAATACAAACTATGTTTAATTTTTTTTTTGATCATTTAATTTTAGTTTTCGACAGTCTTTAGACAGTTTAAGAGTAACATGTAAAAATGAGTTCAGATATTTAAACACATTAAAGAAACAATTAAAGTAAATAAAATATAAATAGTAGTAGTCAGTTTAATTTTTGTTAAGTAGCATTAAACACTTATCAAAGATTTATAGTTATGATGACTTTTTAAGAATAAAAATTTATAGAACATTTTATAAATTTTTCTAATGTTATAGTTTATGTGGTTTATAGCTTAGTTTCGCTTGAAACACTTAGTTAATGCAACCTAAAAATTCAAATAATTTCATCATGTTTATAAACAAAGTTTCAAAATAACTTTTTATACGCTTTATAAGATTAAACTTATTTTTAAAAAATTTTTCAACTATAAATTTTTCTTGAAATCAACAAGCAAAACTATTTTGTATAAAACAAATACTTAATAGTTTGAAAACTAAAGCGTATATTTTTTAATTAAAATTTTTATTTATAGTTCTTTAAATTTTATTAATTCTTATTGAACTATCTACCACCAATAACTTTCAAGTATTTAGACACTTTTTTTGAATATCAATTGTAGTTTAAATAATTAAACAAAAAAAACATTAAAACCATTTTAAAATTTTTACTCAAATCCTGACAAAACAACAATATTTTATTCACGACATGGAAAAAGATTAAAAACACAAGTTACAATAGCATATAATTTAGTTTAAAAAGTCAGTTTTAAGTTTAAATAGCAAATATGTACAATTGTCTTTTATTAATCAAGTATCCCTGTTACTTAACAGAGTCAAAAATAAAATATATCTAAGGCGAATACGAAATACAATCAATAAATATTCACATAACATTATGACATTTTCTTCAATAAAAAAACGGCGCGATTTTGAAAATGACGTCATTAGAGCGTTGAAAGCTAGGCATACGAAATAACAGAAATGCTTGACTATAAATAAAAGTTAAAATCATTGAAAACGCTAATCAAGTTTTTTATATTGATTAACATTAAAAACTTTATCAAATTTTAGTTGATAATTATTTTTATGTCAATAGTTAAAAAGAAGTTTAAGGCTTGATGATGCAAAAACACTTCAAACGGATTTATACTTATATTTATGTACTAACCGCTTTAGTTTTTTAAAAACTTTAAAATAAAAAAATATAGTATCAATAAATTTTCGCAATAATAATAAACTTTAAAACTTTAAATATTTTTTGACATTTCTGAGAAATCAATTATAGCGAGTTGTAAAAATAAAAAGAATGTTTTTATTTTACAAATGTATTTTTTAATGTTTTCAATTCAGTGTTTTCTCAGTATTTTCCTGTTTAGTGCTTAAAAATTTTAAATTCTATAAAGGATAGCTAAAATAAGCAAACATTTAATCAATAAGGTTTATAAATAAAACATTATCTATTAGTCAATTACACAACTAATTGATAAGTTCTAAAATTTGTAATATGTTTAATATCTTACTAATCTTGTCTGTATAAGAAATTAAACTGCTTGATGTATAACTTGATAACCGATTTTTTTCCATTCACCAGGTTTTGGTTTTTTTCCAAATTTAAATTTAATTTTTTTGATCAATAAACACTAAACTTAAATCAAAAATCAGTTTTAAACAATTATTTTTAAAGTTCATTACTGAACTTTTAGATGGTAAAAAATATACTTAGTCTGACGTTTCTATGATCATTTACCTGTAACTAATTCTGTAACTGCTTTCATTAGATTTTAAGATGTGGTCCTACAACTATTGACATAAGTTTCACAAAATTTTATTTTTAAATATTTTTGTTTTATGAAACTAATTACGACTTGATTGTTGTATATATATATAAATATAACGGTTTAAAACTTTATTTTTACGTATGTCATACTTTTGTTTACTAATTCATGTTTACTGGTTAAGATTATATTATGACTAAAGTTTGTTTATAATCTAGAATTTACAAAAAAGTAGCACACTATATAATTTTTAACTAATTTATTTTCTTTAATTATAATGTACTTAAAAACGTTGTTATTTACCAATCAATAGATGATATAACTAATTTTATCAAAGTGAATTTATTAGTTTGGTTTGTGGTTTATAATTTACAAACTGTATTAAAAGTTATTAAAAAAATAGTTTCAAAACTTGGTTACTTAAGTTTTTTGAATTTTATGGTTTTATTAGTGATTGTTAAAGAACAACTAGTTTGTAGCAGTTGGGTATTACAAAAAAGATTGAAATATTTACTACTAATTAAAAGTCATATTTTTTGTTAAATTAATTTGTATAGAAAAAAAATAAACATAGATATATATTTTTGGCTCTATTACTAAGCTATATATAAAATAAGAAATTTGAAACAGTTATTTATAAGTAAAAAAATGTAATTGATTAAACAAAATATTTATTTTTTTTTAAACGTTTTTAGGTCATTATGTTTATCTAAAGATTTAAAACAATTTATAAAATATAAGAGAAGCTTTTATTAACTAGTATCAGTTACAGAGTGTAAAGTTTAAGCAAATCGATTTTTTCAAAAAATAAGCTTCATCAAAATAAACAACTTTATATTTTTAAAGCTTTGAAAATATTTTGATGATTTAACAATTTTGCAATAAGCTAGTAGTCCAACATTGTGCTTTATTTGAAATTTAAATATCAAAGTAACATTAAGCTCAGAATCATGAACTTTTTTAGACTTTCAACTAATCATGCGCTTTACGCCGAGTGTTGAACTTTTTCATTGGTTTACGAAAACCACGAAGAAAGTTTTTCCAATAAACTCTCAACACTCTAATGACGTCAAGTTCGATAAGTTCACTGTTTGCAAAAAGCACAACTGTCAAAAATGTTGTGATAAAATTTTTAGTTGTTACATGAGACTGATTTTCTTTAATTGCATTTTGACTCTGTTAAGTGACAGAGATAACTAATATGTTGAAATAAAAAACAAATAAACGCTAAATTCAAGGGTTTATATTTCTTGTAATTTAAGTTTTATGAAAAAAATTCTACAAACTTAAAATAATTAGAATTTCAAAGTATAAGCTTTAAATGTTAGATAAAAATATAACCGCTTGAAATATTTTAGAATTTTTAACTAATTATTACTTTTTTACAGTTTAAACTATAGAAGACTATTTTTAGTATTTAAAATAATATATTATACAATGTCAATATCTACTCTGCGAACTAGCAAATAAAATAATTTAAATAAAAAAAGGTCAAGGGTTTCTTATTGATACCAACGTATTTAACAAATTAAACTATGAGTAAATTTTTTTTTGTTGATCATACTATTTGTATGATCAAGAAATTTTCATACAGCTCTGCTGACCAATCTTTGTTAAAGTTAATGAGACTAAGCACATATTTCTTTAAAAAGTTGTTAGATAGATTATTAGATAGATAATTTGTAATTAAAGTTATTACACAAAAATGTGTACTTAAAACTTTAGAAGACAATTTTAATCTAATTTTGCTAATCTGTCATAGGTTGCATTCCACACAATATTTACTTATTGAAGATTTTGGTTTTGTTATACTGCTAAGTAATAAATTAAACTTTATTTTAAGTTATTATAAACTTTGTTTAAGCATTAAAATCATTAACACCTTTTAGGAAAACATTTTTTAATCGTTTTCTAATGATTATTTCAAGATTTTTTACAGATTTTATTTAATTTATATACTCAAAGTAGTTTAACTAGTAAATCACAAATTTAAAAAGATATGTAATTACTAAAAATTTTAAAATAAATTTATTTTTAAAAAGGTAAAAAATTATATTAAAATTATTTTTTTTTGATACAAACAACTTTTTTTCTAAATACATAATCACTATTAACGTTATGTTTAGTTCAACATGTAAAGACCTTTGGTTGAAAAGCTGTTAAACTTGATAAAAATTATAACTGATTGTTTAATTTCAAAGTTTTAGAAACAACGCGTATAAACCAGTGGCGTAGCGTGGTATTTTGGTCAGGGGGTGCACATTTTTTATCTCAAAAATTCCCCTAAATTAAAACTTTTGTAATTAGCTATAAAAAGATCTTTTTATAAGTAATATAATTGAAATAAATTCACTAAGTAAAATAAGTTCGAAGTAACTGTTTTAAAAAACACTTATATATTACAAAATTAAACAATTAAAAAATTATATAATTTTCATTAGAATTACTTATACTTGCACAAATGTAAACTTACTAAATAAAAACTCTTTTTACTATTTACAGTAAACTTTATATCTTTAAAAATGAATATATTAAATATAACGAAAGTGTCTGTTTTATTTACGAAAAAAACATCAATCTCTTTAATATTCAATACAGCAGTGATAACAGATCAGAAAACTAGCAGCAGTCTTAACATTTATTATAGCATAAAAAAAAACTTGTAAAATTGTTTAACTTTTCTTTAAGGGTGACGTATTTATGTAAAATTTTTGTAGAAAAATCTGTCATAAGGTTAAACTACTGCGGTGCACTAATTAGTTGCGTTCTTTTTGAGTCTAAATTTTTATGAAATTATTGAACTTAAAAAAACTTTTCCTTATGTAGTTTTTCATCAACATCGGTTCGCCCTTTCCCTTGCGCACCGAATCAGTATATTGGGTAGTTTCGATAAGTTTTTAAAAATTGGTATTCAAAATTACGTTTAACTTTTCGAATACTAAATAAACATAGTTGAAAAAATGACAAATAAGCAGAAAAAATAAACAATTCAGGATAAAGATATTCATTCTTTTTTTTTTACATTTTTTCTTTTTTTGGGTGGCACGCATGCGCCAGTGCCCCTCCCTACGCTACGCCCCTGGTATAAACCAATAAACTTGCTTTAAATAATCAATCAATTTTGTTGCACTATGAACAAATTAGTGACGTAACGAGTAGAAAACTTGATGATTTTTTAAAAGTTTTGTTATAAAAAATAAGCTGCAATCAAAAATATTATCTGTTATCATTTATCCAATGTCAAATTTTTAAACCTGTATCAACAGGTTTAAGTTGTTTGAAGTTATAATTTATTATATACTAGTTTAATGGAAAAATCTAGCCACAATTAATGTATCAGAATCATAAACTAAGTATTTGATCCTAACAAGAAAAAAATATATTTTAATTTTATTTCTTCTTTACAGAAAACCTTTAACTAATTATTACTTTTGAATCTTCTGTTTCTATGTTTTAAATAACTTTTTTGTTTGTTTAAATTAAATAGTTTTATAGAATGTTTAAAAAAAAATTCAAAGTGGAAGTAGAAAGTTGGTTTAAAGTATATTAATTTCTAATTAAGTATGAGCTTAAAATAACATGTTTAGATTAATACTTTTTGTATAAAAAGTACCAACAGTGTAATCATTAGTTTTAAATTAATAGCTCAAAATTACTGTTTTATATGCTTGTTAAATCGTTTGTTACCATATCATAAAATTAAATTGTTTTTATAAAAGCTATATCTTTTTTACTCAACTTTAAAGTTTGATAACTTCCATTTCGTGTATTTGTTCGTATTTGGTTTATTTTCCTTTTAAACACAAAAAGAAATACAAAGCATATACGTTTTTTTTCAGAATTCATATGTAAGTTAATTTATAAAATGAAAAAGCGTAAGCTTAATCAGCAATAATTAACATTTAAATGCTTGGAACTTTGTGTGTATTAAATTAACTAAATTAAGTAATATCAAAATCCTATCAAGAACTAATGAAATTTGTATCTTTATAAGTTTAAAACAAATATAAATTTTAAATCAACTACTTATTTTTTCATCTTCAAATAACAAAGAAGTTTTTATTTTAGTGACCAAATACTTTACATGATCAACTACTTTACATTTTTATCAGTAACCAAACACTAAAACGAGCAATTTGTTTAACATGCTTTCCCAACTTTAGTGAGGTCATATACAAAAATGTGCTGTTTTTTCTTACAAGTTTTGTTCTAAATCCATGTGACAAACCACGGCTGATAATTTAGATATGCAAAGAAACAAGCTAGTTTTGAATCTGTTGAAAACAGAATATTTTAAAACATAATTGTTGTAAATTTTAGTTTTATTTAAAATTTGCATCAATTTTGTATAATTTTTTTACGTTTGTATTTAACGATTTAATTCAACGTTTTAAAATTTTTAGTATAAGTAAAGTACTATTTTGAATATATTTAGCGCCTTATAATTTAAATTATGCTTTTCTTGCGTATTTTATATTAGATTAATACAAAGCATAAGTACTTACGAACTACTGTGTGTTTATCAATAACTTTAAAAGACGAATTATAAAATTAAATTCATTAACTTAGCTGTAAAACAGTTATTTCAATTAATCGAATATTTAAAGTTTGGCAACTTGATTCGTTGTTTAGTTTTTTCATACTGTAACTTTTTTAGTATAAAAATTATTTTAGCCTTTTTGGGTTTCAAAGTATTTGATGAGAGTAACATTTTTTTTTCTATTTAGATAAAAAAACATGTTATTTAAATTGCTTTAATTTTTAAGCGGCAAACGAATTTATACTTAAATAAAAATTTGAATAGAAACATTTTAATAAAAATGTTTGTTTCAACCTTATATAAAAAGTTGTTAAAAACTGCAAATTTTATTATTTAAAGTTTTTCTAATTTTTTGAGCTTTATATAAAAATCAACATGTAAATTTACAGTTTTACTTAAGTAAGTTTAAGTTTTTGATAAATTCTAAGTTATAAAATATTAATTATTTAACTATTATCTATTTATACAGTAATTTTTCTTTAAAGTTACTAATAGATTTACAATCAGTTATCATAAATTCAAATGGCTTCTAACGTTTTCAGACTTATAATTCACCTAAGGCTAAAGTCCATTAATTAATAAATTATTCAACAACAAACAACTACCCTAAATACTACTTTGTTTTTAAACACAAGCATCACAGCGAAATAATTGTTTTTTAATGAGCTCTCAACGCTTTAGTGACGTCATATGCAAAAATCTTGTCCCAATTTATGAGTTTTATTGTCAAAATACTTTGAACAACACCTTTGTGTATCTTTTAGTTACATACTTTTGTTCTAAACATTTTTTGACTCTGTTACGTAACAGGGATATTGACCTAAAAATATTTTAACATAGCAATTCAATTAAAAATTAAACATATTTATGCTATTTATAAACGTACGAAAAATTGTTAAATCTTTAAAATTTGTTTAAGTATAACAACAAGCTATTTTCCAATAGAAAACCTTTAAACATAAATTTTGCTATAACTAAATAAGTGGTATATATTTTTCATTAATTGAAAATGTACAAACTTTAAAAAAAATAATTTACCAATCTGTAAGTCCTTTTTTTCAAAGTTTTGTTTCAAGTTAAAAATTTAATTATTTTTGTAGTTTAATAATGCCAAAATAGTTTTATATTTTTAGCTTCAAAGTAATTACTACTTTGTTCATAAACAGTAAAAACAAGACACAATGAAGAAAATTTATTAGAAATTAGCGCTATATTAAAATTATTTGCAAAAAAAATGCTATATTTTTATAAATTTTAAGTTAAAAACATTAACAAAAAATATATATGTATCGCTTTTGATCATGTTCTAATTCCTATACAGATATTTGTCTTATTTAGGTAACAGGGATACTAAATAATATAGTTAAAAGTTAATGCATATACTATAAATTATGTAAAACTAATAAACTTAAATTCTAAATGTATGTATTCAAACTTTGAAAACATGAAAAGTTATTTTTTATATGTTAATTTTCTAAAAGTGTGATATAAAATTTTGTATGTTTTAAAAAATATACAATATTTACATTGTGTATTTGAGAAAATGTAATTATTCAAAACTTGTTATTTTAAATATTTCAAAAACTAACTATAGTCATTCAACAATTTTATTTCATAAGTGTTACAAATAGTAGGTATGGTAGCATTACAAACTTTAAACATATTTAAACATACTTTTTTGAATTGGTATTAGTGTATAATCAAGTCTATTTATAAGTAGCATGTTTTCATCAAGATACGACTTCTATTTGTTAACTATGAAGTTTAGTTAATTAATTGTATTAAAAGATGTATGTTTGTATATTTAACGATGAAAGCTGTATATTTTTTTCAGCAACTTTTATCATTAGTATCAAGCAAAAAAAAATATTTAAAAGGGTAAATTACAGTTAAACGATTACAAAGGAATTTTTACAGTAAAATAAATTCGCATTATTTTCATTATACCTTGCTTTTTTTATTATTTTTGTCTTAAGATTTGTCGTATAAAATCAACTTATTATAAAAATGTTAAGGAAATTGTTATTTTTTGTTAATGTTTAAAAAATCGCTATTAAACAAATACTTTTTATTTGCAGTTTTATAACATTATCAATAAAATACTTACTCATTGAGCTCTCAACGTTGAAGTGACGTAATACGCAGTAACAGGCATGGTAAAATTTGAAAATCAGTAATTACAGCTGTTTTATCGCTATAGTAACTAGAAAGCTAAAGTAACAAAATATAGCTAATTTAATTTTCTCATATTTTACATTGGATAAATGTTTATAAGTTTATCTTTATTACTTTTGTTGTTATAATACTACTATAATGTTAAATTACATAAGTTTTAATTTACATTGTACTAAAACAATTTTAACACCTTGATTTTAAAATTAAAACAGTTTATTAATTTTTTTTTACATATTACCTTAATTTTTTTTAATAACAAAAATGAAGTTTTTCTTAAATTAATTTTAGCTTAAAGTTTAAAAAAAAAAAAAAGAAAAATTATAATTATAAAATATTTTTCTTTTGTAATTTAATCTTTTATTCAACATTATTATCTATCAAATTTTATTAATTTTTGTATAAATTTTTATAAAGATTAATACATAAGTTCTTTAAGGAACCTTAGACTTAATAATGTTTTAATGTTTTAATTAATCAATAAAAGTTAGAAACAGCATTTTTAGAGAAATAGTTTACAGTCTTATTTACAGTATACAAATATAAGTTTTGTTTTGTGCATGCTTTGTCCACAAATGAGAGCTGTAAATTATAGGCCCATTGTTCTAAAGAAATAAATATATAGTATCAATTTGTGGCTATAAAATATATCAAAGGTATATACGATGAAACTAAAAGGATTTTAGCTTATATTAATTTTGATATCATCAGAATGAGAAAACCTATTTTAAGATTAAAAACTAAGTATTATAACTATTTTTATATATTTATTTACAATTGAAATTAAAAAATCCTCTGTCGGGGACTTTTTGATAGCTATATATTTAATTTGCGACGCTTGTTACCATGTCTGCACAGTAAACTCGCTCTTAGTAAAAATATTTACTGTTACAAAATTGTAGCAGTCTGTTTTTCTCGGCTGTTTATATTAAAAATTACCCCTTCATTATAATTTTTTACTCTGTTTAATGACAGAGACAAACAATTTGTTTTAAACTGAAATAAGTTCGTAATTGTTATTTATAAGCCTTCACTAACATTATAAGCTCTTAAATATTCTTTTAAGTTGTATTAGTCGAGTTCCGTATCATTTTTCTTAATTTCTTTTATGTTGATCAATCACTTTATTTATATACTTTGATTAGGAACTTTAATACTTTATTAACAGAGTTATAAGTTTATTTATTTATTTAGAGTTTTTATTTGATGCTAAACAAAAAACTGTGTACATAATGTTTTAAAATTAAAACATTTTATGTTTATATAAAAATTAATTAAACAAGATGAATGGTTAAAAAACTATTTTGCACAGAAGATGTTGTTCTTTTGATTAAATAAATATTAAATAAAATGTTAGCAACAATAAAAAGTTGTACGTGAAACATGCAAAAGTAACGTTATAAGTTAATTAAACATTTTAAATTGTCATACCTATATATAAAAAAGTTTAATTAAGGTTTAAATTCTTAGATTAAGATACGACTTTAAATTGTCAATTAAAAGCTTAGTTAATTACTGGTATAATTTTAATACTGGTTGAATAATTCATATCAAATTTGAACTAGTACACTACACCTTTTTTAATTCAAACTTTGTATGCACGCACTTTTGAGCTTAAAGGAAATTTTCCTTTTTAATTAACTACATTTAAAAAATTAAAATCATATGTCGTCACCTCCTGTTGGCTTAGTACATTTTGGATATTAGATATTAGCACAGTGAAAACAGCAAAGCCTATAAACCAGCTACAAACAGTTTAAAAAAAATC
Organism: Thalia democratica; assembly: GCF_965202585.1. Taxonomy (NCBI): domain Eukaryota; kingdom Metazoa; phylum Chordata; class Thaliacea; order Salpida; family Salpidae; genus Thalia; species Thalia democratica. The sequence continues at coordinate 15,934,307 of NC_139165.1, read as the reverse complement.
TTCAAATAATTTAACAATTTTGTTGCGACTGTGATCAATATAATGACATCACAAAAAGAAAATTTGCTGAGGTTTAAATCTTTTTATTACTAAAATAAATCGGTAAACGCACATGCTATGCAATAACAACAACATAAAATAGGTTTCTTACAAACACGCTAATAGTTAATAGACTCCATCAAACTTTTAGTCAAAATATAGCAAAGTTAGGAAAACTATCACAATAAATTACAATCAAAATGCTGTAAAGTCACAGTTTTATTTTTAATTTAATAGTGTTTAGTTTTTATATATAGTGTTAAAAGCCGAATTTTCAACTATCGTTCGTTTGTATATTTGAGACTGAGAGCTTGTACCGCTTTTTTCAGCAACTTTTCTCATTAAGAATAAGCAAAAAAAAACAACTAAAAAATATAGGTTTAAGTTACATTTAAACCAGGGGTCGGCAGGCAGTTGGTGCTCGCGGGCCAAATTTAAAGTTTCAAAAAACTTCGCGGGCCGCAGTTTTAGTTTTAGTTACATTTAAATAATCTTCTGGTTTTAGTTTTAGTCACACTTTTAGTTAACTTTTATTAAGTTTATTATTTGGATTTGCTTTTATTTTTACCTAGACTATTTATTAAAAAAAAAAGGGATTTACATTTACATTGACTAATATATTTAATTCTTAATAAACTATGTACTATTTTTTTCAGTTAATAGTTTAACTTAATATTTACTTAACTTTTTATAAAAACCAAGCTTGAATTACTTTATGAGTGACTTTTATACGTTCTTTTATGTTATCAACTAATTTTTCATATAAAAAACTGTTAATTACTGAAAATAAATTTTAAGTTTTTAAAAATTTGCACTCTTTTAAAAATTCAGTAATTAGTTTACATCAAAATAAAACCTATTTGTATTGAAGAAACCTAAAACTTTTTTTTACATGATTATTGCTCGAATTCTTTATTACTAATTAAATAGTCTTTTACATAGTTGTCACTTTAACAACTAAAAGTGTTTGAGTAATATAAAACCAGTTTAAGTTTACTAAAAGTTAAAAAAGCTTAAAAATTGCTGTTAATCAAGCTTAAATAACTAACTAAAATATTATCATTATTAAAAAGTACAAAATATGTACGTAGCCTAGAATAAATTACAATAAATAAATTACACTACAATCATAAAACTATTATGAGTATTGATAGATTTACTTAAAGTACTTGAAAAATAAATTTCACTCAGACCTGAGTTTTCAACAATGTCTTAAACAGGTTTAATTTAGTCTGAGTACACAAATTTCTAATCTATGCTTTTTTTTTGCAATTCTGTTTATAACAAAGTTTACAAAAAAAAACGAAGTTTATTAAGAGATTAAATATAAACAAAAAAATAAACGTTATAAGTCAGCTTGAATGTATATTTAAGTTTTTTTAATATTTATAACAAGAAAATGAAAAATTATTAACCCTTTAATAAAAGGAAGTTTTTTTTCAGCATTATAACAAATCTTTATCGCAATAAAAATTTTGCATTTATAAATAGTAAATGTGAGATATAAGACGAACTATAAAAATATAAAAACGTTGGTTAGGAGTTATTGCAAGAAACGAAAAAATGCTTACGTCAGTTTTAAAAAAGCGCATGATTATCTTCAGTTACTACAGACTGATCAGAAATTTTTTTCAAGGCATTTATAAAGTAGCAAAAGTAATTAATAAAAAGGAGATACCGTTTAAAACTGAAAACATTTTAAAACGTTTGTCTTAGCAACTTAACTTGGTACTACAAAAAAAAAACAAGTTATCTATGAAATGTGGTGCCATATAATGACACTTGAAACAAAGTCAAAACTTTTGGAGTTTCAGATAAACGAACCTTTGAAACATAAAACTAATAACAGATTTTGACTTTTTAGATGCAAATAAAACCCACAGACATTTTTTTTCTAAAATTTTTTGACCTTCAATAGTTATAAATTAAATTTAGATTCTAAAAAACTTACACAAAAAAAATTAAGTTAAAGTCTAACGCACATTTACAATCAAAGTTTTCTGCGTGCAATAGCTTGATTGAAGTTTTTTTTTTTTTAAATTAATTTGTATCCTAAGTTATCAAATAACGCAAAAAAAGGCAAAAGAATTAATAATGAAATTAATGAAGGGAAGGATCATTTGAATCACATACGAAAAAATTATTTTGTTCATTTCTGCATCTGTAGCTTTAAAAGTAAAAAAAAAACATGTAAAACTCTTTTTATTTTTAATCTCAATTTCCAGGTTTTTGTAAGCAAATTGTCAAATTCAAGGTATTACGTCAACACTGATTGTTCAAACTTATAAATTGTTATAAATAATATTTTAAAGTATACCAGCTGCAAGACTTAAAATATATTATAATCATAACCACAACTGTGAGTATAACAAAACATAAATCATAAGTTTGTTTGCCACTCTTCAAAGCAAAAAAGCTTTGAATGAATGCCAAAAACTAGCTTGATAACTTAGATTTAAATTTTAGAACAAAAAAAGCAATTTAAGGTGAATACTAAAAAATGTCTAAATTAGCCTGAAATTTGAAAAATATTCAATGACTGACTTAGTCCAATATTTCGGCAAAATTAAGTTGTTTAATTGCTTGAATTTGAACTATTTTGATTAATAACTTTTAAATTTATTAAATTTACCACCACTAAATATAATATATCTTAAATACGTAGTTACAAAAAATAGCATATATGTATATTAGGGTGGAAAGCAAAGAAAAAAATTCGATCTACCAAAAACTTTTGTTTGAAAAATGAAACTGTATACCTACCAATTTACATAACAAATAAATTTTTATTTCTGAATATATAATGTTTTAAAAGTGTTTGTAAACAATAAGATTTTCAAGTAGAAAAAAAATATATATATGATTTAACTTCACTTAATCTAACTTAAGTATTTAAAAAAATGGTTTAAAAAATGGTTCTAAACATCTATGTACATTGGTGTTTATAGCAATTAATTTAAATTGCACACAATCCTTCTAAAATTTAATATATTTTAAATGGAAAATAAAATAAACCTATTTATTATCATGCTATTTCAAATGTTTTTGTGCACACTTAGATATAAATTACTGTGATAAAACATTTATAAAAGAATTTAGGTACTAATTACATGTTAAACAAAATACCTGAACTATACAGAAAAAATTTTAGTTAATTACTGTGCATTACATGGAAAGCATTTGCGTTTAGTTTGTTATATAAATAACTAAATAAATGTTATATAAACAACCTACTGCATCCAAGCACTTCTTTTTTAAGCTAAAAATTTACAGATGCAATATGAAAGTTATTGTGAAACTGATAGAAAATCACTTGTCAAATGCTAATCTGTCTTTTTAACAATTTCAAGTCAAAGCAATATAGTTTTTTAGCTGTTTTAAAATGTTATTCAGGGACTTAAAACGATATTAATCAATCTAAACCAAATTCCCGAAAAAAAATTTGCAAAAATTTATTTTTGCTCAGCGGGCCACATTTAGTAGCTCGCGGGCCGCAGAAATTTCTCTCGCGGGCCGCATTCCATTCAAAAAAACAACGTGCTCGCGGGCCGCATTTGGCCCGCGGGCCGCAGTTTGCCGACCCCTGATTTAAACAATGTCACTAAGGTATTTCTATCGAATTCAAAACCTGCATCAATTTTTCACTATACCTTGATTTTTTTTGTTTTGTATAAAATTTGTCCTATATAACCATTTTGTTATGAATGTTTTAAGGAAATTGCTTGTTTTTGCTTGATGTAGAAATGTATTTCAACGAATATATACTTTTTAAAAAACAAAAAAAAATAATCAAAGTGTTCAACCTCTAATTCAAATGTCTGATACACCAGTACATTATATCAAATAGAATCGCAATTGTTTCTTATATTCTTCATTTTAAACGTAGACTTTATAGACCCGTAAAGGCATAGTCAATATGTACAGCTTTTTTAAAAAATACTGTTTAATGTTTTTTTAACTCATCAAATTCACCAACTAAAGCAATACCATACAGTTTTCATTAGTCTTAATCGCTTTATTTAGTTAACTAAAAATTCCATAATCTTGTTAATGTTTTAAAAGTTATTATACATGCTTTTTATCAAAAAACCATATTACAAAAGTTTAATAAATAAAGTGTAAACTTAAAAATTCAATAAATTTACAAGGTTTAATCTATGAAAATGAAAATATCACATTTTGTTAAGTTTTATCAAAAAAAAAAAATTATCTTATACAAAAATTTTAAATTGATTTTGTTTTAACTGTAACACTTAAAAGTATAATCTTAAAGGTATTTATCTCCCGTACAGTTGGTATTTTTTCGGTCTTTAGATAATAAAACACAGTGAAAAAAGCATAGCGTACAATACTATACCGACAAACTAATAAAAGAAGCGTTAAGTAGCTTTTCAAGTTTGTTGCGCTGTGAACTATATAATGACATCACAAGAAAAAAAATCGCTAAGTTTTAAAAATTTTACTACAAAAGTCAACCGCTAATATACATATGTTATCTTACAACGAGCATTACAACAATTATAGAACAATTTAGACTTGTAATAAATAGGCAAAAAAATATATACATTGTATTATGATGTATTAAATTTATACGGTTTGTTTTGTTCGAAAGCAAAAATAATTTATTATTACACTGAACTATATTTAAATATCAAAAAGGAACAAATATTTTTGTACTTTGATAATTTTATGTCCATGTTATTTAATTTTTAATTATTAAATATCATGCGTTTGTATCTTTAATAACAAACGGTGTATCTATTCTTTAAAAAATTATTTTATTAGTAATATTATAGCTCAAAACTAAAATAAAAAATCATTTAAATTGCAATTAAACGATGGTTTTACTGGTAAAAACAAAACTTGCATTAACTTTCACTGTACCTTACTTTTTTAATTTTTATACAATTTGTCGTGTATAACCAATTATAATTAAAATTTAATCGAATAGCTACTTTCTTAATCAGGTTTGAAAGCTTATAGTGAAAAAAAAACAATTTTAGTTAGCGCTCTGGTAACATGATCCATCAAATACTTATTCAATGAGCCTCTGAAAATTGTAAGAACTTAATACGCTGTAAAATCGCTCTTAGTAAAAAATATTACTATCAAAAAGCTGTAGTTTTTTTAAGATATCTTAACTTTTGACTCTTGTAATAGTTAGTTTTATTTGGAAATAAGTTTGTACTTGTAATTTAAAAGCCTTTGCTAACTCTGTAAGAACTTTATAATTCTTTTATTTTCTAAGTTTAAATTTTTCGATTTCAATTTGTTATTTTATAGAAAAAATTTTAAACAAAAAACTTAACTCAAACTAACTTTAAATAATTTGCCATTTATACCATTATTATTTTACCACAGATTTAAGATTTGAAAACCCTCTCTGCAGTTTAACATTGTATTCTTTGTTCCTTAAAGTAATAAACTATTAATTTTTTAAACTTTGCTTTATCAAAAACTAAAGTAATTAAACAATTATACCTGTTTTTTTATTCTCAAGTTTACAAACACTTATCAGCACATTTTTCACCTAGTTTATAAGATTATTTACATAAAAACAAATAGATTAGTAAAGTAGAGTATTAAACAACTATAACATAAAAATTACTTTTTTTATTAGCTCTTAAAGGTTAAGTTACATAAAAACCACGTTATTATTTTAAAACAGCTATAAACAATGTTAAAAAATTTTAAATTATGTATAAATTCGTCTGTGCTTTTTGAATTTTTCATTTTGTTAAATGACAGAAAATATCAATCAGTAATAGTTGGTTGGTGTAGATACAAACTACTTTATGTTAAACAAATAAACATAAAGTATAAGCTTAAACTACTTTAAGCTTCCTAAACTTCAACCCATTTCTCAATATAATTCACATTGTTTGATCTTGTTATATTTTCTAAATTTAAAACATATTTTCAAATTACATCAAAAGTTTACATGACAAGTTCTTACTCAGTTGACAATGTTTTATGTAAATTGATCGGAGCTTAAATAAAAACCGAGTTACTTTGAAGATTATTTAAGGTTAAACATTGTCAGCTTAGTAACAATCTGTTCAGTAAACTTTTGATGATTGAGCTCTTTAGTTTTTATATTTATTAAGCACTTTCATACACTTAGTTTTTTTTTATTTCCGTACTTTAAATTATCATTTTTTGTCTTTATCAACTAGTAGGTATAATAACTTTTAAAATAACTATAAGCTTCATATAAGTTACGCAAATAGTTATATTATACTTAACAATGTAAACAAATTTTGATAAAGTTTTGAATTAAAATTTTAGTAGACTAAAGATTTTCGATTTTAGTTTTAATTTTTAAGTTATTAAGATCGGTAAAGTTATATTAGCAAATATTAAATCGTTGAGTAATAATTTTTAAAATAATTTTTTTTTTAAGTGTTAATTTTTCTAGATTGTTAAGGTTTTATTTTCTATTTATTACTTTAGTATAATCCTTTTTTTTAATATTGAATTATTTTTCGTTGAATCAGATACAAATATTGATTAAGTCTTTATTTATTTGTAACTTAAACAATGGCTTTAAACAAACCAATGTTTAAGATGCAATTTATAATTAAACATTTCCTAGCTTACCTACTTTCTTTTATTATTAGGTCTAGTTTGTAAGCTTACAGAGGTACAAGACATTTCACATTTTTTACTAAATGTATTTAGTTTTTGATTGTTTTTAAAGGTAAAAGTAATTGATATGAGCACTTTCAGTTTAAGAAAGTATTACTGACAAACGTGTTATAAAATTTTTTGAAAAAATTTCTTTAAAATTTCAACTAAACTATATTAAATCTAAAAATTGAGATTATGCAAACAATGTAACAGATGTATCTTCTAAGTAAAAACATTCTGCTTACATTGTAAAAATAATAGAACTAATTTAGTATAGTCAATAAACAATTTATGTTTAGTTTATATGTTTTTATAGTTAAAACCAGTTAAAATCTAAAGCGTATTTCATCAAAATTTTAAATGATATTACGTTAACTATTTTTAATATTTTCTGTATTTTATGTTAAACAAAATTCAAAACTAAACTTTGTAGTAATTAATTTAATTTCACATCTGTTAGAAAGTTCTACACTGTATTAAAAAAACATTTAACAAAAACTTTCAAGATTTTTACAACTTTTCGATTGTATGTTAAAATCGTAATGTAAACTCATTAGCTGGTATAAGCATTTAATTAAGATATTTTAACACTTATTACATTAACATAAATATTTTGTAAAATTACTTAAGGTTTATGTTTTAAAGATGCATATTTGTATAAAATAATCTAATTAAGCTAATTAAATAACAAAATATCAACAACTTTGTTGCTTTATGAAAGTACTAGTTGTGTTACGAGTAAAAAACTTGCTGAGTTTTGATTTTTTTTTATTCAAATTTCTAGTAAAACACTAACTAAAAAACAAAATTGTTATTGTAAAAATATTGATAAACTTTTAACTTTGCCAAATGAAAGAGTTATTACATTAATAGTCGAAAACTATGGTGTTTTCTTAATACTAAATACGTTTTTATTTTAGCACTATAAATATAGCTAACAGTATGCTTAAACTATTTATTTATATATGTATGAATTTTATATTAAAGTATTAATTTGAAACATATATTTATGTGCATAATTATATTAAGTTGATAAGAAACACCTGCAAACTACACCACTTTGTAGGTAAGCAAGCAAGCAATTTCATGGTCTAGTGACGCATATGAGAAAAGCATCGTTCTTTATTTTAAACATTGTTATAATTAGGATAACTATGGAAAAAAATTTCCATATATTAGCTTTTTACCATATAATGCTTAGTTTTAATACTGTTTCTTAACGGAATATTTAGTTTATATGCTATAACTTAAATTTATATCTTTAATAAATTTATATCTTAACTTAGTAACATTATGTAACTAAATAAAGTTGTTTTTTAGCTACCTGTAAAAATTATTCAAATAACCAATAATTTAAGTATATTCAAAAGTTATATAAACCAATTTTGTTAAATCTGATAAATTTTGAGTCAGTTAAAAAAAAATTTAATAATTTTAATTGAATGTCTAAATTGTTTGGTTTAAACTGAAACTTAAGTGAAACGTAAAAGTTTTTCAACATTTACGTAAGTTATATGCAAAATTTTGTTTAGACTTTCCTTGTTAAATAAAAACACAAAACTTATATACTTTATGAAAATTGAAATTGCCGCGGACCTATTACGAAAATATCAATAAATATATATATATATAGTTTACACCAATAAACATAATAATTAGCTGTAAAACTTGATTACATTCAAAGTTGAACCCAAGCATCCGACTAAGAAATAACCATAGCAGTGCTTATTAAGCACAGTGAAAAAGCGAAGCGTATAAACCAGCCACAAGCGATTTGAAAAATCTCAAATAAATTAACTATTTTTTGCGCCATGAACATTGTAATGACGTCACAAGTAGAAACTCACTGATTTTTACAAACTTTATATGTTTTTTACACAACATACTGAAAGTATATAATTCCCAGTCCTAGCACTGTTTTGATCAGTCAATTTGAACTTGTTAAAAACAGGTATTAAGTTAGGTGACTTTTAAGTTGTGGTAAAATTTAAAAAGAATTATCGCGATTGATTAGAGTCCAAAATATAAATTTTTGTGCTGACAAAAATGTATGTATATATATTAAATGTAAATAAATACTTGTGAAAAACTATTCAAATTTATTAGTATTGTTTATTTTTTATTTTTTAATTTTTTAACAATCAGATATATTTAGATAATACTAAAATTAAGTGAAAGTTAAAAAAATTGGTGAACTTTATTTATTTAAAAAACTTTTTTCATACTTATTATTATATTCAATTTTTTTCTTACTTTTATTAAAATTATAAAATAAATCAGTTAGTTTTCACATTAAGATCGATATGGTAAAATATCAGTATATTTGCCTTTTCTACTTTAAGCATAATATGTTGAACTTTAGATAAACTTTGATTTTGTAATTTAAACAAGTTCTTGTTGATCACAATGATAATAAGTAATAAATTTTTGGTAATTAAACAATTAAAAATATTTCAAATTAAACTTTAAAACTACGTGTAAAAACTCCGTTTTGCAAGTAGGAATTTCTTGGTTAAAAACTTTAAGTTGTAAATAGTACCAATTTATTTTTGCTTGTGGTTATCAAAGTAAACAACTTCAAACTTCTTTTACAATGTGTTTTGTTTAATCACAACCATTCGAACTTGACTTTATACTTATTTAATTTTCAAATCTAAAATGTTTAAAAAAACTTTGACTGTTACTCAAAATTTCACTTGTTTTGTAAAAGTAATAATCAGATTTTAAAGTTTTAAGTTATTAGTTAAATAAAACTTTGCAAGCATATAACCGCTGGAAACAAGTTTAAATCAAGAGTAGAAAACAATACATTGAAAAAAAAAAAACTTTTCAACATTAAAGTTACTCATATGCAAAGTTTTTTTAGACTCTCCTTGTTAAATATAAACACAAAACTTACATAGATTTTGATGAAAAAAAAAGTAAAGCATTTATTAAGAAAATAATAATAATTATATACGCTGTAAAACTTGATTATATCCATAATTGAACCCAATCACCCGCCTAAGAAATAACATAATCAGTGCTCATTAAGCTAAGCAAAAAAGCGAAGCGTATAAACCGGCCACAAGAGATTTGAAAAAGTTTCAAATACTTTAACACTTTTGTTGCGCTGTGAACATTGTAATGACGTCGAAAGTAGAAATCTCGCTGATTTTTACAAACTTTATATGTGTATACAAGCGGCGTTAATGCACTAATGTTATCTATATTGTTTCCTAACGTAGACGTCATTAGAACATGTTAATAAGGGTATAGAATTAGTTAATGATCTAAAAAATATATACCTGAAATAATCGCCATGGATAATTACTTATTTAATAATAATTATAATTTTCTCAAATGCAAAATTGTTTCAAATTAAAACATTTTTTATACAGAATGTAAAAACTATTCAAAGTTAAACAATCTAGTAATTTATAGTTATTTTTAATAGATTTTTATTCTTTTAGCATGTTAATAGAAAAAAAGTAATTAATTTTAACATCATGATCAAAGTAAGTACAATATCAGCATGTTTGCCTTATCAACGATAATCAAAACATATAACTATGTACAAAATGCTCTTTTTAATAAGTATTGTAGGAATTTGATGGTTAATAATAAAATACTTTATTTAACAACAACCTTAGTTTGCTTTATTTCGCTTTTTAAAGTAAGAATTTTTATTAAATTATTTTTTTTATATCTTAATTGCAAAATTTCTCTACATAATTTACTTAGCCTAATTTTATCAATTTACGTACAGTGTTAAAAAAATAAAATTAACTATAAGTCCATTTTTTTTTGTTTTGTAAACTTTTTGAGTATTTTTGTAATTTAGATAGTAAATCTTAGCTGATTATATTTGCAAGCATGAAATTACATGACTTATAATCAAAAGCAGATTACTTGATATTATTAAAAAAGATTCTGTTTACCATTAATTTAACACATCCTATCATTAAAAAAAATGGATAAAACAATTTCATCAGGTATCAAACTTCTAAACAAAAAATTTTAAACTGAACTTCTAATAATAAAAATTTAATAGTTTAAGTAAAGGTTTAAACCAACTACAAACGATATTTTTGATAATTAAAAAATAACTAAGATATATTCAATTTAAGCTTTTTTTTTCCGAAAAAAAAATTGTACAGAATTTAAAACACATACATTAACACACAAGAACTGAAAAAAATCAATTTGCTTAAATTATTAAGTTAATAAAAACTAAGTTAATAATATTTAAAAACAAATTATTTTTAGTTTAATTTACAACTACAAAAACTTTAATTACTATATTTATGGTAAAGAAAATCTATTGACTTCAAAATAAAAATGGTATATGAATAAAAAAAATTATTACAATTACAGTTAATGCTCATTTCAGGTTTTGACCATGACTTATATATCTTTTTTACGCAATTATATAAAAATAAAGATCGTGTACAAATAAAAATAATAAAATATCTAAAATACAGACAACGTTTCAAAACTTTTAAATGCTGAAAATTTATCTAAGATTTTAATCAATCGCTTCCTATTTTCAGCAGTTATAAAAAACAACACAAACAAAACTCTTCTCTTAACGAGCTCTCAACGTTCTAATGACGTCACAAGCGAAAAATTTCGCTGTTTTTCACGAAATCAGATTTACCACACATAATCCATAAATTATCATTATATCCCTTAATCTTTGTTGTGTTATAACGTCGCAATAATTTCAAGCTCTGTCTATTTACAGTGTATTATTCAAACGCTTTAAAAAATAAACAACTAGAGTTGCTTATTTCAATTTACTCTTTTAAAAACATGTGTTAAATCTACATATTTATTTTGTTAAGCTAAATGCTAATTTTGTGCATTAAAAGTATTAACAAATTGTTGTTTTTTTATAAATATTTTTAATCATTAAAACTGTTATAATTAGAAGCATTCACCATTTGGTAAACCTTGTTACATTAATCAAACTTTTGCTAATTCACACTTTCTTAGGTTTAGATTAAGAGAAAAACAAGTTTTAACTTGAAAAAAAAACGTTACATATACATTCTGAACTATTACAGTAAAAAGAAAAGCTGAACTTACACCTAACGTTTCCTTGAGAAGTTTGTTTAAGCAACAAGCGTGATATTATGAAAAAATTTGAAACACAAGCAACATACTATTAATTTTCTTTCAAAATAACTTTAAATGAAGATATAAATAAACTTGTTGTACTAGATTACAAACTCCAAAAACTTTCAGCAACTTGTATAATTAAACAGATATCTATATTAACATAAGTTATTTTTATCTGATATTAAAAAATTAAATAAAATTAAGTTAATTCAAAAAAAAATAGTGATATATATCAAATATGGATTTGTTAAAAACAGTTTTTTTCATCAAATTAAAAAGTTTAAAAAAATTTCAGTCACTTGATTTTTAAGCATTTAACGAATTTCAAATTAAGCAACAGTTTTTTATGAGATCTCAAAGCTTAAGTGACGTAGTATGCATAAAAAAGGTGCAAATGGTTACAATTTTAATTGTTTAAAAGCTGCAACAAAAGTTTAATAGTTAAGAAAAAACGACAAGTATAATCAGTGACTTATTTTTTACTCTCTTAAGTAACAGAGATGCTAAACTTTAAATGCACATAATTGTTTATTTTAGCCATAAATTTAATCATACATAAGTAAGTTCAAAATATATATACCTTTTATTGTTTTTTGTTAAAATTTCTTAAACTCTGTTAAACTATGTGTCATAGTTTAAGCTTTACGAAATATTAGGTACAATCAAAACTCATATTTTTAATATGAAATATTTATTCAAGTTTCTTATTAAAAACAGTAAAAAGTGAATTAGCATCATAATTTTGAACATATATGTACTATTATTAAAGATAAATACCTCAACTTCGCAAAACTGAATAAAGTTATTTTTATAGTACTCTTTGAAATATTTGAAACTTAATTGAAAAAAGACGTACAATTTTTTTATGTTTACTTTTATTCCATAAAAATTTTAAAAATGCAATAGTCATTTAAATTTTGCCTCTGTAAAGCGTATAAATTAACTTAAAATACGTAAACCAACTAAAATCAGTTATTTAAAATACTTAAAGTAAAATGAGAAAAAAAAGTAATTACAGCAAACAAACATAAATCACACACGTAGAGCTCTGAACAGCAAAGCTCATTCATTAACTGAGTATAAAGACTAAAAATTTTCAAAAATTAATTTTTTTTAGTGCTTTTAAAGTGTTGTTGACGTCACCAGTAAAAACTTGCTGATTATATAAAATTATACTTAAAAGTCAGTCTTAATTGCAAGTTTGCTAGGTCAGCAAATTCAAACAAAAATCCTCTATTATTCCTAACTACTCTAACCCAACTAACTACAAACGGCTTAAAGTTTCTTCAAAAGTTTTAACAAGTTTTTTTATCTAGTTTTAGCTTATATTTGTAAGTGTTACCTTATTTTAGGAATCTTTATTTTGTTTGACATAGTAACTTAAGTTATCTAAATTTTTTATTTTAAACTTGATTAACCAACAAACATAATAACTTAAACAACAGAAAGTCGAAAACAGTTTATCTTAACATTTAAAATTAGTACTTCTACTTCAAATTTATTATTTTGTTTGTGTTATTTCTAATTCTTATTAATAAGTTATAAAAGAAATATTGATTAAAAATTATAAACAAAAATCAAGTAAGAGTTAACAATCTATTTAATTAAAAAATTTTTAATTTAACTAAAAGAACTATTTACGCATAATTATTACTTATAGTTCCACAAGTTTTCTGCTAGCTTAGTTGTACAAAATAAAAGTAGTTATTCACTTAAAATCTAAGAATTATAAAATCGAACTTAACATATAGTAAAAAAAAATGTTTGAATTTAAAAGTGACCTTAGCTTTAAAGCAATTACTACTCAGATTATTAACAGTTAGCAAATATACTGGCATTTTTTTATATTGAGTTGTCAACGCTCTAGTGACGTCATACTCACTAATTCGCTGTTTATTCTAAACACAATTTATAAAGCGTCGCAGCAAAAATTTCTAATTTTTTGTAAGTTTTAACTTCGTTTTCGTTATATTTTGACTCTGTTAAGAAACAGAAGTTATGATTCAGAGTATTTATAACAAATCAAGAAGCTATAATGAAAACTGTTTTTGCCCAAATTTTAAAGAATATGTAATTCAAATTTTATACATAGTTTTTTTTTTGTTAAAGCTTAAAGTTCCAACTGATTTATAGAACATTTAAGTAATTTTTTTATATGTTTTGACAACTGCTTAAACTATTTTGCAAATTTATTAGTCACTTCAAAATCACTTGTTTAAAACATTATATCATTGATTACATTAATTAAACTTTTTGGTTGAAAATACCTAAGCAACTAAACCTTGAAAATAAACACTAGTGTGTAATAATAAAGTTCAACTGCACAAAACCAAATATATCAATAACTATATTGCTTTGTGAAAGTATTAGTTATTTTAGGAGAACGAACCTAAAAAAAATATTAATAAAATTCTTTTTTTTTAGGAAATAAATAAATGTATTTGGATAAATTTAAAAAGTTTGTGAGCTAGACAGAAATATTATTTTTTTTTTTTTTTATGTTTTAATTTATAGTGGGAACTAAGAGCATCTTAGTAAAAAGTTTTATAGAAAAAAATGCTACTTTAAAATTTTACCTATTATGACGTCACAATTATTTTTTATAATCTATTTCACCTTGGCAAAAAACAGCATTTTTTATTAAGAATTTTTTTTAATCTTTCAGTGTTATAAATTCAACATTCATTATTTAAAGTTTATCAAATAACCAAAACAAAGTCAATAAACGACGTTTTAGTGATATTTTAAGAATCTTTTTTTAATTTTTCTTTTCTTTTTTTCACAGGGGGTTAACAGGAAACAGGAAACCAGTCAAAACACGCCCCCTGATATGTACTCAATCATTGATTAAACGCAATTTTAAAAATACATTCATAATTTGCTTAAGGTCGTACAAAACAATTATTTAAGAAAATGTTGTAACTTTTATAAAACTTACTAAATTATTTTTTTTAATTTTTTACAATGCTGAGCTAATAAGCATTAAATTTTTTGTAAAAATTCTATTTTGAAATTCTATAACATAGTATTTAATACATATATAGTTATAAAACCAATCTCTTGTTATTTGTTTAGAAGATAAAATGAGCAGACTTATTTTTATTTGTTAAAAATATTTTTGAAATTTTAAATAACTATGAAATTAAATTTTTAAATAGTTTTTAATTAACTTTAAAATTTATATTGTAAATAGTTTTAAATATTTTAATTTATCTTGCTTAAGACTAGAATAGCTACTAATTATAAATATAAACTCAATTTTTTTTTTGTATTTCATTAAAAGTTTTTTTTATCTTCTCTTGTTTCTGAATATTTTAATTATTTTATAACTCTAATTAACAATAACAATTATTTTTACTAACTAACAAATTATGACCTTTGCAAATAAAAAACATAAAAACAAAATTTATAATCAGAAAAAAAGTTAATATATTGAAATGTAAACTGTTTTAAACATAATATAATAACAAGCTTTTAATGTAAAGTTTATTCTAACACATTGTTTAAATTTGAATAAAAAAGTTGTTAAACCTGTTCACATTTCTTATAATGTTAATTGAACTAAACTTTTTGATTAAAAATATTACAAAATAATACCGAAAAAACCAGCTACAAACAACTTTAAAAAGCTTTAAAATTTTAACAACTTTGTTGCGCTATGAACAATCTACTGACGTCACAAAGAGAAAACTCGTTGATTTTACAACTTGCATTTCAATATATTAACGGCATCAAAAGTTACTAGATTAGGCCTTTTTATTGGGAGAACTTGTATAGTGTATTTGAACCTGTTAAATTCAGGTATAATTTTAATAACAATCGAGATTTGCTTAAAAGTTATCGCAATGGATAACAGTCAAAAATATAAGATAATGATGATGAAAAACACACAAATATTTAATCAAAAAAGGATAATAAATAATGTTAGATAACTATTTAAAATTATCATTGTCGTATTTTGTATTTTTTGCCGGTTTTTTTAAAACAAACGAAAAGTTTAAAGTCAATTTTAAGACTAATTCAACGTTTACAACTCAGTGTATTTTGTTTTTTTTAATTACTTTTTTGCATAGTGTTTTACATGTTGAACATTTGATTTATTTTAGTATTATATAACAAAACAGTTATTAACATTAAGATTAAGATAGAAACGACATAGGTATGTACAATTTTGTTAAAATATGCTCAACATGAAGAAATCAAAAAAAAAACAGTTTGCATTTTTTAGGTATTTCATTAGTTGAAATCTATTACATTTCAAAAATAAACAAAAAAAAATCAGCCCTTGCAGAAGTGTCTTCTTGCAAAAGTGCTTTTGTACAAAAGTTACCTCTCATGCAAAGTGTCTCGATGCAATGTGTCTTCGTACAAAAAAAACCCTTAATACAAAATAAGGAAATATTTGCTTTCAATACTGTTTTTATAAGTAATTTTTATAAATATGTTTAATTTATTTAGTTTTCAAAAGATTTATTTACTTATATGTCCTTGTACACTAAGTATAATAAAAGCAATTACATTTATTGCCTTTAGTTATACGTTTTTAAGTTCATTAGCACTATGAAATATTAAACAATTATGTGACTTTTTTACTAAATAAACATTATGTGTTTCATTTTCAAAAAACATACTTACTTTACCTTATATAATTTCTTAGTTTTTGTTATTGAAAAGCAAGGTAACTTTACAAAAAAGTACTAAAGGTTAATCTACTAAATAAACAATTTTTCAAAAACTAATCTATGCAGAAAAAGTTAATTATATTTACATATTTTTGTAATAGTTGAATTTGAAAATTATTTATTTATTTTTGATTGTTAATTCACATGGACAGATCTTAATATTATCATATATAATTGTTAATTAAAAAGAAGCTTAGCTAAATTTTAAAACGTTAGTTTTTTATTCTATTGTCATAATATGTATACTTTGAATATTGTTTTTTAATGCTATTTAGTTATGAGTAGCATGAACATGACAAACACCATGTAACAACAATAAATCAATAAAAACTATATCATACTTAACTTATAAAATAATTAAAACAAATAAAATGATTAGCTTAAATGATATTGATTTATCAGCAATTAAAGAAAATTCAAAGTAAGCAATTTTTTTTAAACTTTCAGCACTTTAGTTACGTAAATGTATAAAAAGAAGACTTTTAAATATTTAATTGTTTAACCACTGTAACAAAGCTTAGCAGTACGGAAAAACTAGAAGTATGATCAGTAAACATAGTAATTCAACTCTTTTAATTAACAAGGATGCTGAATAACTATTAATCAACTTTTAACTGCACACATTATATAGTTATTCTTTATATGGATGTTGTTTTTTGTTTCAAATTTAACCATATGTAAGTTATTAGATAACACAAATATTCTCTATTGTTTTTTGTCAAAGTTTCTTTAACTCTGTCGAACTTTTGTGTTATAGTTTAAGCTTTCCTAAATATTAGGTACAATCAAAATTCATAAACTTAATATAAATATTCATTTACGTTTATTATTAAAAACAGCACAAACTTTAATAGCATATTAAGTTTGAACATATATGTACTATTAAAAAAAATAAATACCTGAACTTGGCACAATTAAATAAAGTAATTTTTGTATTACTCTTCGAAATATTTACAACTTAATGTCAAAAAAAAAAAATTGTAAAACTTTTTTATGTTTATTTGTATTTCATAAAAATTAAAAAATTGCCATAGCCATTAAAACTATGCCTCTTTAAAGCGCATAGTTTAATTACAAATATAAAACCAACTAAAGTTAGTTTTTTTAAAACTTTAAGTAAACTAACAGAAAAAAATTATTCAAACAAACTAACATAAATCACAAAAGCTCTAAAAAGCAAAGCTCGTTCCTTAACAGAAGATAAAGTTTAAAAAAATTTCAGAAATTAATAATTCTTTTGCGCCGTGAAAGTTTTGTTGACGTAAACATTAAAAATTTGTTAATTTTACAAAGCTTAAACTAAAAATCGAGTACAATTTGTTACTTATCATAAACAATTAAAATTAAAAGTCATACTAAATTGCAAGTTTGCTAAGTCAGCAAATGTAGAAAAAAAATTTATTTACACTTTTATCCATAAATACTCTAACCTACTTAACTACAAACAACTTAAAAATTCATCAAAAATTTCAACAAATCATTTTATCTAATTTTAGCTTATATTTGCCAGTTTTACCTTATTTTAGGAATCTTTAATTTTTTTGACATAGTAACATATGTTATCTGAATCGTGCTGTTTTAAATTTAAATGACCAACAAATATTGTGATTAAAACAGAAAGTCGAAAAAAGTTTGTCTTAACTTTTAAAATTAGTACTTTTACTAAAATTTTATTGTTTTTTTTTGTGTTAATTCTAATTCTTATAAATAAGTTATAAAACGAATATTAATTCAAAATTATGTACGAAAATTAGAGTAAGAGTTGATAATCTATTTAAATTAAAAATTTCAATTTACAAAAAAGACTGCTTCCAATAGTCCTACAAGCGTTCTGCTAGCTTAGTTGTATAAAATAAAAGTAACTATTTACTTAAAGTCTAAGAATTATAAAATTTAGACTTAACACATAGTAAAAAAACATGTTTAAACTTAAAAGTGATCTTAGCCTTAAAGAAATTACAGTAGACTACCACTTAAGTACGCAAATTGAACCCGACCAAAAAGTGCGTACTTAGCACGGGTAGTGCGTACTTTTTGACGACATAGTATAATATGAAATTTAGTTGTTTGTTTTCTTTCTTACAACAAGCCACCAAACGATTCAGGCAGATAAACAAGTAGTTTAAATTCAAAAAAAAATTGATACATAATTCTAATCTGCAAATTTTTTTTAATAGATTTTACATTGATTTTTTTTCTTTCTAAAAAAAGTTTCTACATATTGCTTGTCAAGCTAGGTTTAGTTTAGTTAATACAATTATTATAATTTTCCATTAGCTAAAAAGTGTTTGATTTTTTTTTTTGAAAGAAAAACGTTTTAGGACTGTTTTTGTAAGAATGTTTATATCAGTAGAAATATGTAAAGTACAAGTGCACAATGATACGATGCTCATTAATGTTTTTTAAATTTAGTTTTTTGTTGTTGTTGCGTCTTTTTATATGTTTGTTTTGACTTATAAAAATTTTAACTAGTTTTTGTAGTCAACTAGTTATGTAATATGTCGCATTAAAATTAGCCTTTCGTTTGCAGATATTCTGAAAGTTTTTGAATAAAAAAATTTAGAAATTTAGAAAAATGTATGGAAAGCGTATGAAAATGACTCTATGGAACAAGTCTTTAGAAATAATCTAAGTCTAAGAAAATTTAATTTTTTTTTGTCTTTCTAGGTAAGTGCGTACTTAAGGCGAGATGCGTACAAAAAAAAGTGCGTACTTAAGCGGTAGTCTACTGTACTACTCAGTTTATAAACAGTTAACAACTATAATAGCTTTTTTTTTATTGAGCTCTCAACGTTCTAGAGACGTCATTTGCACAAATTTGCTGTTTATTTTTAACACAATTTATAAAATTTCGCAGCAAAAATTTCTTTTAACTTTATCGTTTTAACTTCGTTTTTGATATATTTTGACTCTGTTAAGAAACAGAAGTTTGAATTCAGTAGTATTTATAACAAATCAACAAGCTATAATGAAAACTGTTTTTGCCTAAATTTTAAAGAATATGTAATTCAAATTTTATACATAGTTTTTTTTTTGTTAAAGCTTAAAGTACCAACTGAGTTATAAAAAATTTAGCATTTTTGTTTTATATTTCTTGACAACTGCTTAATCTATTTTGCAAATTAACTAGTCACTTCAAAATCACTTGTTTACAACATTGCATCATTGATTACATTAATTAAACTATTTGGTTCAAAATACATAACCAACTAAACCATTAGAATAAACACTAGTGTTTAATAATTAATTTCAACTGCTTAAAACCAAATTTATCAATAATTATATTGCTTTGTGAAAGTACTAGTCAGTTCACGAGAAAGAACCTAAAAAAAATTGTTAATGTTTTTGAATTTTAGTTTTTTTTAGAAAATAAATAAGTATATTGGGATAAATTTAAAAGCTTGTGAGCTAAACAGAGCTTAAGTATTTTTTAATCCAAGGAAATAAATAAAGGTTTTTAAATGAGTTTTTTAATAATTAAAAATAAAAAAAATTTGAATATTTGTATACCTTGTTCAATCGTATTTCTATAAGAAGTTATGCTTTTGTTAAATATAGTATTTATTAGCTTTAAATACTTTAAGACAATCATAAAACTTAAAAAAAAACAAAAAGTAGTAATTGTGTTCATGTTACTGAATTGAACTATATTGTTTGATTTAAAAAAAAAATATAAGCACAGTGAAAATAACAAAGCCTACGAACCTTTCTAAAAACGATTAAAGAAATTTTAGATAAAGCTTTTATTGTGCTGTGAACGTTTAATGTGACGAGTAGAAAATTCGCTAACTTGAAAAAATGTTGTTTTTAAATTCCTGCTGCAATAAATTTGAAATGTTGAAATGAAAATTAATCAGGCTTTAAATAGAACTTGTACCTACCGACAAAAGGCTAGAGAGTAGATAAATTTTAGTTTATTTATGCTAATTCAAAATAGACAAACTTTAAAATATAATTATTGTAGTTTAATATTCTATGTTGAAAATTTGCACCGATTTATTATCAATTTTTATCGTTTGTATTAATTAATTTTGAAATTAAAATGCTCTTTAAAAATAAGAACCAGCTAAATTTGCTTATAAATTTTTGATGTTGCTATATTTATAAATATTTTGTTAGCAAATTTTTGCTTAAAGCTAACTATATTTACGTGTTAACTTTACACATTTTTGTTTTTAAACTTCATTAAGTGTAAGAAAAGTTTGAAAAGTATTATAAGCTTTTGTACAACTAAAACTAATTTTAGTTGTTTTATTGCTGGTTAACTTATCGTAAATCTTAATTATTTGTAAGTTAATGATAAATAAAATGTTTGAATGTTTTTGTAACAATATATTACTACCAAAGTGTTGGCGTAAGTTTTTAGTTTTGAAAACATAAGTTTTATTTGCATACTTAGTTTTTGTAGATATTATTTTAAACAAATTCGAAACATTTTTCAATTTTTAAAATTTTTGTTAAACAAAAAACTAATTCTTTTTGTTAAAAAAATAATAATATTTAAAAAAAAATTAGTAAGAACTTTGACAAAACCTAACTTAAAATAAATTCTATTTTACAACAAGAAGGCAAAATTAAACAAGTTAAAAAAAAAAAAAATTTCAAAATCTATTCACATATCCAAATAAAGAAGAATAACTTTTTTAAAGTTTAGTAGAGTAACTAGTACTAAAACAGATAAAAAAAAATATATCAAAAACAAGCTATAAAACTTTAATAAAACTAACAATCAAGCTTATTAACCGATACTTAAAAGTATCTATTTTATCTTAAAAGAAAAATTACATATAAGTGAATACGATATATTTTTTATTTTTGTTTTATCCTTTGATTTATTTACAATTACTCAAGTTTTTCTAATCGCTTTTATGTAGTCCAAACTTTAAATTAGTATGAATATCTTAGTGCTTCAACAAATTTTTTCTACCAATTTTTAAATAATAAATCCTAAATAGAAATGTATTTCTATTTTTAGTCTCTTTGAAACAATAAGTAAAAACTTTAAATTAAAACTAGTAAAAAAATAATTTTACTTTTAAAATTTTTAATTGAAAAAAGTTGCATAAAACATAAAAGTTACTATAATCGATTACTAATAATTAGTACCGAAAAAATATTTTGTTAGTCAAAAGACTTCATTTTTTTTGTTGGTAACTTTTAGTCAAATAATTTATGAAACTACAAATAAGTAACATAAACACTGTACAGTGTACAAACATTTGCTTAGAAATAAATAAGTAAGTTTAGATACAAAAAAAAAACTTAAAAATTATCTTAAGCTTTAAGTTATTTTTTTTCCATAAAGAACATCCAAAGCTTTTTTTCTTTTTTAGCTCTCATTGCTCTAATGACGTCATATGCTGAAAACTCGCTTCGTTCTAAAAAATACTAATCTCAAATGTTGAAGCAATATTCACTGAGTTTGTCATTTAAATGGTAGAAATTGAAATGTTTTTTTTTACTCTGTTAATCAACAGGGAAGTTTAATAAGTATTAGTTTGTCACCAATGGATGTAAGTACCTTTAGATCGTAAACTTAACTTATATTAAATGGTTATATTCAGTAATACTTAGGGCTACTTTATATAATACTGGACATGACATGAGATATATTTCTTTAAATAAATATTTTTTTATAAAGAACAATTGCAAACACTAACAAATATACAATGAACATCAAATTTAGAAAACATTTTAAATATTGTCAAATCCTTTACACAAGGTTTAATCTTGCAAGATTATACTATAAGAATGCATAAAATAAAATAAGATTTAATTCTTTTTAATGTTAATAAGATATACTTATAAAAATAACACTAATAAAAAAACACTTTATAAAATACAAGAAAACAAAATAAATG
This sequence comes from Thalia democratica, assembly GCF_965202585.1. Classification (NCBI taxonomy): domain Eukaryota; kingdom Metazoa; phylum Chordata; class Thaliacea; order Salpida; family Salpidae; genus Thalia; species Thalia democratica. The sequence continues at coordinate 15,911,992 of NC_139165.1, read as the reverse complement.
TCTATTTTTCATTATCACGTTTACTGCAGCAGGCTGTGGCTAGAATCCCCCTCTGCTTTCTGTGGCTGATTTGTATAATAGCGTTCCTAACCTTTTGAAACATTACATCATTAATATCTGGTCTGCATTTTATAATCTCATTTATAAACTGTATTAAACATGCATCAGTATAAAATTTGACCTTCACTTACCGCTTATATAAACTTTTAGCTCAAAACTTTCATTCCAACCAAATCTAAGCAATAATCAAGTGCAACTTGATATCCTGTTACAAGTTGTTACTAATTACAATTTTTACTAAAACTTTTGATAAAGAGCCAATATACCTGAATATTTTTGGTATAAATAAAATTTTATTTGTTTTAAAGTGTTTCTAAACCTTTTTAGCTTCTGTAAACTTTATAGATTTAATCATTGATACAATTTTTAGATTAAAAAATAAAATTTATGAAATATTGAGACTTTCTTATGTAAACGCTAAATACTGAATTTAAGGTTTTAAAATCTTTAAACAAACATAAACTTCAAAAATATTACAAGACAAAACTTTATCAACACTTTTACCGAACCATAATGTAATTAAATAGATTATAACATTTGGTCAGTGGTTACAGAAATAAAATGCACGCTAGGTTTTGATTCATTAAGCATAATTTTTATTAAAATTAGTACTACTATTAAAGTTACATTTGTCTTTTTTATGCATAATTGAGTTTAGAAGTCTCTAAAGTATAAAAATATAAAATTAAACTTAACTTAGATTAGATTACATATTGAAAAAAGATATTTTATTTGGCTACATCCTATCTGAGCTTTAAATTAAGTACTTCATTTTTCATTAGTAGACAAAACGTTTTTGAGAAAAAGTTTTAAAAATGAGTTTAAAAATAAGTTCTTAACGCTTTATAACGTAAAATATTTTTTAAACTTAATAAGTCTTACTTTTAAACCCATGGAAACATTTTTTAACTATTTTAGTAGACATGTTAATTTAAAAATGCTTAACCTTATGTTTGTCAATAACTTTTGTGTAAGTTAGGTGACTAAAAATTTGTTTTGCTAGTTTTTATTAAGTTTTATTTTCATATATTATAAAGTTTAACGAACACGATAAACTTAAAATAATTAGTGTAGTTTTAATAAGTAATAGTTTAAATAAGTAGCTTACTTAAAAATACATAATATGCAATTTTTTTTCTGATATAAACAGAAAAACTATAAAACATTTATTTAATATTTTAATTGCGTTTTTTGACTAGTCCCAAATTATTGTAAACCTTCAAAACTAGTTAAGCCAAACAGAGTAGTTTAAGACTTATTAAAAAGTTATACTTTCCGACATCTATAAACAATTGTTTTTTTATAAACTATACTTTAAATAAAACACATTTTTTAGAATGATTTTATTTTAAGTCGTTTTGCTGAGAATAAAACGTTTTGTTTAAGCCTTTTATAGTTTTATAAACAGTAGGTTGTATTTTTAATATTCTAAATCTAATACTTTTACACAAATATGTTTTGTTTACAATAACTTTTGTCCTTACTCTAGTTTTAAAATTAGTTGAAATGTCTGTGAAACAATAATAAAATTACATTTTCATAAAGTAGTACTTTTACTATTACTTAATACTTACAACTTTTATTTTATTTAAACAAAGAGTAAATCAAGTTAAAACAAAATTATTGATAAAAAAATATTTTACGAAATAAAATTTATGTAAAACACATTATGTTTTTTGGAATTAAACATTCTTAAACTAGATTTTGATTCCAATAGTTTTATGTAATCTAAATATAATTTATATGCAAACACAGCATAGTCATATTAATTAAACAAAAAATAATTAAGATCAGACTTAACTCGACAAAATATAAAAATTCATTAAGGTTAAAAGTTAAACAAATGTTTAAAGTAATTAACATTTAGCTTTAAAACAGACAACAAAAACCATAGTTGAATTTAGTTGTTTAATTAGGCTCTCAACGCTCTACTGACGTCATATGCGTAAACCTCGCAAATAATATAAAACTATTACAGTAAAATTGAAGACAGCTAATTGTCTTATATCGCCTGGCAATTTGCACAAGTTTTTACCAACTTTTTGGTATGTCAAGTGACAAAATTGTATCCATCTTCAAAGTAAACTAGCAAATTTTGTATTGTATATAAAAAATACATTTTTTAATCAATTTTATTTAAAACTTAATAAACGTTTAAAGCACAATTAGTTTTTTTTACTAATCGCATTCCACTATTCAACGAATAAGCTAAAGTTTATTAATGAAAAAAATATCTATCTAAACTTTTTCTATATAAAACACTTGTGGATATGTTATAAGATTGGTTTAAATTATATTTACTTATTGATAAAAACCTTAATATGCCTTAAATTTTTAAAAAATAAAATTTTGTTTCATTGAATGTTTTGTTAAAATTAAGCTTGAACTCAAAAAAAAACAGCTTTGTGTTAGAAAATGCTATATTAATAAACTAAAGTTTTTGTAGACTATTGTAACTTTAGTCTTATTTAAAAAAGTTACCTTTTATTTCTAAGATCTATACTTTTTAAACATATAAAAACTATATTTTCCAGTACTGAGTACTAATTTAAACTAAGAAAATATTACTAAATAAAATGAATGCACAATAAAAACATATACCAATGTGTTATAAACTGTTTACACTATACAAGTGTTTTTGCAATTCTTATTACAACACTCTTTTTAACATGTTTATCTACATTGATAAATTTACTGCTGTGTACTATTAACTTGCACATTAAAATAATTAATTTTTCTGAAGTAAAAGTTTTAGCTATTAAATAAATATAATAGCGCTTCAAATCTTTTAAAGTTTTTGTTATTTTTTCAATGCAACGATACTTTAAAAAAAAGAACTATGTTTAGCCTAAAACTCAAATAAAATTTGATGAACAAATATTAGAAACAAAGTTCAATAATTTGATTATTAGTTTAACTAATTTAAGTTCAAATCCAAACACTAAATGTTTTACAAAATGGAAATGTAAACATGTTTTTTTTTTTCTAGATAGACTTATCTTCAAACTTAAATATATTTATTGAAAGTAAAAATTCGATAATTAATCAAAAGTTTTTACTGTTTGAATATGTATAATTACATAGAGAGTATTTTAATTTCAACTAGTTTTTTGATAATTCGAAAACTGCGAACAAAGATTTTTTATAGTATATAACCATCTAACATACTTTTACATTTTTGTTCTTTTTTAACTACATTGATACAGTGAAAGTATTTTGTTTAAACTAATACTAAACAAAAACTGTTAAAGTATTAATCAAGAATTTTATTTAAGTTTCATTAAAATATAGCTAAATATAGCCAATCACGATTACTTGTAAACAGTTGATTAAAACCTGCGTTTTTCCCCTTAGCGCTATAATGACGTCGTACACAAAGTGTTCTCTCTCATTCTTTAACACAACTTACAAAATGTTGCAACATTGTTGACTGAATTGACTGCACGTTCCGCTTTTATTGAGTTTTAGTTTTACTCTGTTAAGTGAAAGAGTTGTTTAATTAGTGACAGATAATTATTTCCGCACATATGAACGTTTTGGTTAATTTTTTTTTCAACCTTAAGCATTTGTAATTTAAATTTAAAAACATCGTAAAGTTTTTATTTTTGTCATACTTTAAAAACTTGACTTATTTCTTTAGTTGAAATAAAAAGTTTATTTGTAATATAAATATTAACTTTATTTTATATATTTGTCCTTCAACAAGTAGTATATAAAACTGTTTGAACGCTTTTTTTTCTAATTTGTAATGTTGATTTATAAAATTTACAAATCACTTAAAAGTAAAATTATGATCAAGATAAGACTTCAAACTTTTAGTTCCGGTTAATCAAATTTCATAAAAGGCAAATAGTTTAAATTATAATTTGTTTTAAAACTTTATCTAGAATTACAGAAACTAAATTGCTTTAGTTTAGTTAAATCGAACTTCGCTAAGTCGTTGAACGATTGATAGTTAAACTAAACACAACTTTTTACTTCGTTGTTGTTTTAATTTGTAAATATTTAAAATATAATTAAAATGTACCAATTAGTATGTAGTTATATTTTTCTAAAGTTACTTTACTCAAGCCTTAATTTATGTAAACTTAAAAAAAAAACCGTCAGTTAATATTTTTTAAAATTACTTTTCTAATGATGTTTCGTAATGTGTGTATGTGATTAAAACTTAAGTCTATTTTTTTGGTAATATTTCGAATACATCAAAATAAAAGGGTTTAAAAATACTAGCTAAATAAAACTATAGATTTTCTACTAATTGAATCAATTAAACTTGTTAGTAAGGTTTTTTCAAGAGTTTATACTTGAGAGTTCTAACATTTAAAGTTTGTTAGATTTTTTCAAAGCAAAAAATGTCTAACTATTTTTACTAAAAGTTGTGCATAATGACTTAAATAAAATATTTTATTATTCTTAATAAATTAAAATACAATAACAGTTCTCTAAACTTGAGTTTTAACTTTTACTGTCAAGTGTTCAAATAATTGTTGCAGTTATTAACTTTTTTCATATTTTTTTACAGTTTTTTTTCGGTAATTTAAAACAAAAAAAAAAGTTAATCTTTAGTATTAAAATAAAATTTTACGGTAAAGACATATATTTAAAAAAAAATTTCATCATGAAACTACTAATTAGTATACGTCTATTATGAATATTTTGTAAAATAACTGCAAAATATACATAAATCTGAAAATAAAAGCTGTCAACAAATTATATTTTACTAAAATTATGAACAAGTTATTTCTATTTCCTTAGTAAATTAAACCCAGTCTTACAGTTTTTATTTTTTTTATTTAGCTGTAAAAAAAAGTTAACTTAATAAAACTTCATACATAGAAACGGTTATTATAACTTTAGATATTCAATAACATTTTAACACAATAGAAAATTAATAAGTTCTATTTAGTTAAATAAACAATAGTGATATAATGAATATCAACTTATAAAATACTTATACTTAATTTTATCGAACTTATAAATGTAAACTGGCTCGTCTAATAACCTTAAATTGTCTACCTCTGTAGAAAAGTCGTATTTAATATCAAAATGAGCTATTGTTTTACTATAGTTTGTCTATGTTTAAAATCGTTTTATTTCAAACTTCATTATAAAAAGCAAGTATATGGAAAAAAACAACTGCATACTAACTTAAACTTAAAAATCACAAAAAACTATATAAAGTACTGTAAACTTAAGTTTTTACTTAGTCTCTCGACTAACAAGTACATATACTTACTTCAAAGAAAATACAGAAAAGTACTTAAAATATTTCTATATTTTAGATTATATATGATTTCATAATTTCGTAACAACTTTTCGTTGACAAAATTAAATATTGTAATTAATGTGTAATGATTATTGAAAATTAATGAATCCGCTGTAGTATTAAATTTAATGATTTTCTTTTTTGTTGATCACAAATTAGTTATTTGCTTATTCAAACCTGCTAAGCTTTGCTTAATTTTTTTTTTTCAAAATTTACATGAGTATTGTGTTTTTATTTAAAAGAAAAGTCTCAAAAAACTTAGTATATAAGTTATTTAAATGTTGAAAAATTTTTACGTTTCACTTTAGTTTCAGTTTACAGTAAACATTTAAAACATTCAATCTATCGTTTTTATTGTACTAAAATTTCATAATGTTAAACTAAATTAATTGTAAAGGTGTAAGCTAACTTACAATATGTAATCAATAATAAGAAATAGGTAAGTTTAGAAACTTAATTTGAGTTATAAAAAAAAAATTATAATAAATAAAAATAAAATAGTTTTAAATTATCAATGTAATAACTCTGTCACTTAACAAAAACAAAAATTTATTAATGAATTTAAAATAAGTTTAATAACGTTTTTTTTTTGCTTGATTTTATTTTTACAATTTTCTACCCGTGACGTCACTAGATTGTTCAAACTGCAACAAAATTGTGTAATTATTTATAGATTTTGTAAATTATCTAAAATTTGTTTATGTGCTTTGACTAAACTATCATTAATTTTTAAGCGAAGTAGTTTGGTTAGGAAAATAAAGAATAATTAATATGCAGTTTAAACATATAAACATCTTTTTATCCGATAAGTTATGAACGTGTTGAAAGAGTATTACATAAACTTTCATATGAAACAAATATTTTTATGTTATTTACAATATACACTTTTGTTTGTACTCCTTTTTTGATTATAAAATTGATATTTTTAGATGGATAATTTAGCTAACTAATAAATAAGAACATGAATCTTAAGGTTTTGATCTAGTTTCAAAGTATTATTTATTGCTAAAAATGGATTATAAATAAACCAAACGTAAAGCTTCAATAACCAAATTCAATAAATTTTTTTAATTTAAAGATGTTGTTGTTTGAATTTTAAACAAAACTAAAATACTTAAAGTATTTTTAATTAAAAACATAACTACGTTTTTGAATAGTCTTTGTTAATATGAGTTTTACAATACATTATAAAGTCTTGAAATCACATACAATAAATACACTCATGAACAACTGAAAACTTATTCCTGTCATTTGACAGAGTTTAAAACAGCTTTGTTGGAATGGTAAACTACTATAACAGGTGGCCTGCATTTAACAAACAACTTGTGTTTATAAATAACCCTTTCAAAACCTGCAATTGTTCTACTTGTGACGTCATTAGATTATTTACCGCGCAAATTGTTGAATTGAATTTAACTTGTTAAATCGTTTGTAGGTAAGAGTTTGCTTAGAAACTTATTCTGTTTGTGATTCAAAGGTTCCAGTTTAACAAAAAATCATTAACGAAAAACCTTAATGACATCGTTTAAATGTATTTTTTATAAATTTAAAGCTGTTTCATTAAGCTTTTTATTTGCTTAATACTACTAAGAAAAGTTACTAAAAATATTGATACAATTGATACAAAATTGATAATTGAGATTAAGCGATAAAGATACAAACGCACGATAATTAAATATTAGGTTTCAAATATTATGCATTTAATATCGTTAGTATAAAAATATACTTTTTCCAGTACAACATTTTGACTTTAATGATATTTTTCCGATTTTGCTTTATTTTGGACAAAAATTTTTAAAAATAATTAAAGTTCTGCCAGTTTAAATCAGGTCCAGATTAATTACTACAGCGTTGAGTTTACTGCTTAATTTTAATAATTCATCATTTACTTGTAATATCACGGAATTGTTCACCGCACAACAAAATTGTTAAAATACTATAGGCATTTATTTTTATTAGTAACTAGTTTTACTATTTGCTTAAACTATTGTAATGTTATATCAAAACAGATGAATTTTTATTAAAATTTTTATTTATTTCATAATTTATTACATAATTTGTAGTTTTGCATTTTTTGTTGCAAATAACCGAATTAAATACTTATTACTGAATCCGTAAATTTTAAATAATAAAAACTAAGAGCTGTTGGTTCTTTTAACTTTTTAGTATTTTACATTTAAGTTTAAGTTGTAATTTTATTTTTTTCATGTATGTTTATGCTTAAATGTTCAATTTGATTTAATCTTTGGAAAGTAAATTGATTTAAACAAATACAATCTTTTTCAATACTAAGTGTTTAAAGTTCAACTTTTCTAAGTTATTAAATTAAAATTATATGAGCGTGTAAAATTATTTGCTATGCACAAAATACTAGTTCTGTTATACATATACTGTTTACTTAAATGATTATTACTTATTTCTGTTTTTTAACAGAGTCAAAGAAAAAGACTAAGTTACTTATAAGCAAATACTTTTCAATAAAACTTTTACACTGTTATTATAATTTTAATTTTTTTAAAAAACAATTTTCACGTATGACGTCACTAGAGCGTTGGGAGTTCAATAAGAAAATATCTGCTTTGGTTTTATGTTAAGTGATAAAAAAAAGGTTAAAAATATCGGCTTAAACTTTAGATCAGTCTAAACTTTTTGTAGAAACTTTTTAGATGAGTAAAAAAAATCTTTGTGCTTATTAAAATTGTGTGGTTTTTATTTGAAATTATAACACAGAGTTGGTCTTCTCTATATTAGCTTATTGAATAATTTAGTTTAAGTTTAGGGAAACATTATAAACTTTACAAAGCATTAAAAATTATAGAGTATTTTTTCTTCGTAGACGTTTAAGTTTTGATAAATTAAACGTTACTTAAATTTTACTTTTTGTAAATGTAACTATTTTAAAAATACTACTATTGTTATTATTTTAGTAATGTCTGAAATTTTATAATAAGCATAATAAGCTAATTAAAGTCCAATAAAACCAATAGATAAAATGTTTTATACTGTTAATTGTTTACTCTTATTTGAATATTTTTTCCAGTTTCAAAGGTTTTATATTATAAACTATTTATTTAATTTTAATAATTTGTTTATCAAGAACTATAAAATCTCGTTTCTTATAACTCTTATTATAAATTATCTCTTTAAAAAAGAATTAAACTTTTATAAGTAGTAAAGTTGTAAAGAGGCATGGTATAACAAACAACTAATTTTACAGTTCTGTAACCATCTTTCATACATCTTTGAGCAGTTTTAAACTAAAGTAACCAAGTTAAAAACTACTTTTACTAATTTCATTTTAATTGAACTTGTAAATTATAAAACAAACTTTAGAACTTACCTTGAGCTGTGTACGGAAATATATATAATTCTATACGCAAAAACTAATATTTAAAAATATTTGTGTGAAAAATGAAAACTTTTTACAGTTCATAAAAACTAATTAAAAGTTTTTCTAAAAATCCTTTAAGCATATTATAAGTTTCTAAATGTGTGTATATCAATATCACCAAAAGTAAATGTGGTTATAAACATTTATTTTACAGTTAAATAAAAAATTAAAAACATTTTATTCTTAATGAAGTATATTTTTTGCATTTTTTGACTTTTTTTTTAATATTTGCAAACTAAAAAACAACAGTAACGTTAGTTATAATTTAAAAATATCAAAATAACAACAGCAAAAGTATAACAGAGCCTAAGTCTGCATTGAGACAAGCTTTGGAGAAAAAAATTGTCAGAACCAAAGACATCTTACAGATTTTAGTTTCTAGTAAAGCACCTTTTTTTTTCTTAATTGAACATGTGAGTAAAGCATTAGTTTTTTCTTCATGAGTTCTCAACGCATTATTTTTTTCTTCTCAACGCTCTTGTGACGTTATGTGCTATAAACTCCCTGTTTTTTATTAAATAAAACTATCTTTACGAGAAGTTAAAACTTACCGATATCTTGTAGCCAGTGTTCGGTCATCTTTAGGGATATTTGACTCTGTTATCCGACAGAAATACATAATTAATAGTTGTTAAAATTTTTAGATTTTGAACATATAAACTAGTTACTTTTAAAAATCGATGAACTTTTAGTTAAATTATTAGCATTTGTAATGCAAATATTTTAATGTTAATTAAGTTTTGTTTTTTCTTTAAACTTTATAAACTGTTACTTGTTTTCTTGTCATCGATTAAACCTTGTAAGTTTTGTTGTTGAGCTTTAAGTTAGTTCTTTAAATGTTAACTAACAGGTACAAATATTGTTGATAATAATAAACTTGAGTATAGCGAATATGGGAGTAGAACGAGCAACTAACATTTAGTGAACTCTCGACGTTCTAATGTCGTCATGTGCAAAAATCTATGAAAAGTTTGATAAATAAAAGAAGTGTCATAAGATTTTTATATGTAGGCTTACTGGCTAAGTTTCTCAATTCTCTTCGTCAGTTTAAAAATTTGACTCTCTTAAGTGACAGGGATGTTTAATAAGTAAGAAGTGGCTGTGCATTTATCATGTGGTTATACTTCAAAATAGATTTTTAGTTAAATATACAGGGTGTTTTAGTTTTTTTTATAATTTTGTAAAAAAAAATTAAGCTCGTTCTTTTTACGATAGCATTAATAAATTTTTATAAATTTTGTTGTGCTTTTAAGTTCACAATTAATTTTGAAAAACAATTAACTTTTTTCTTAGCTAGTTTAAATGATAACCAAAATAATAAGAAGCTTGTGTATTTTTTTGTATTTAACTGTAATAGATATTTTAATGAAACTTAAAACCTCTATTATTAGTTATGAAGTTTGATGAACTATTATTTGCGAAGGTAAAATAGTTTGAGTCATTCGCCTATTTTGTAGTACAAATTTATTTTGGCTGATTTTCAGTTAGTTAGTTAAATTAAACTTTCGAACGACTTTGTTGAAATTCAAATAGTTTTTAATCTTGTCGTTATGGGGCTAAAAAAGCTATGTTTAAAGCGCACACATAGTTAAAAACTGCCATTTGGTTTTTAATATTTATTGGAGCAATTTTTTAAGTACTTAAATTATTTCTTAATCATTAAATAACTATAACAATTTTATCAGATCGAATAATTCTCAAATAAAACTTTGTTGCAACTGAAAGAAAAGTGATTGATTAAGAAAAGCTTATAAGCCGGCTATAATTCAAATTAATTAAAACTTCAAATAATTTATCAATTTTATTTTGAGGTTAACGAACTTGTTAACAACTGACTGCTTTTGCAAAACTTTTAGAGTAAAAACAAGCAAAAAGTTCTAAGAATATATGTATGTATATGTACTAGTATTTAAACAATATACTAAGTTTATTACTCTGTCTAAACTTAGGGACATACAAAACTTTTGTAGCTATTTTCTTTGTTATACGAAAGGTATGTTTAAAAGTTGGTAAATTTTAACAATTTCAAATAGGAATACTTTTGTTAAAATCATTTAAATAGCAATTTTTGCAAGCTTTTGAAAATAATTTAAATTTTTAACTATTTGCTTTAGTATAAACTAATTTATATTTTCGGTTTTAAGAAACAACTAAAGTATATATTTGAAAAAATCAAACTAAGCCTATGTAACGTATATAAACAGTTATTTTGAAACTTTGTTTATAAACACAGTCAAAACGCTTAAACTGTTAGGTTACTTTAACTAACTTTTTCAACCAAAACAAGTATTGCTTTTGAAATAAGTCTAAAATAATAAATTAAACATTAAAAATTTTATAATATTTTAATTTTTGAAAAGGTTTGTCATAAGCATAGTTTTGTTAGTTTTTAATGCTACCTAACAAAACTCAATTCAGTTTTAAAATTTGAATTTGAATTAGTTTAATTAATACTGTAGTATATTTTAATTTCCGAACTATCTTACACATGTTTATTACCTATTGTTGAATTGGCTATTCAATAATAAAAATACATAAGTACGTACAAAAATTTTACACCAAAATAATAAAAGTTACTGTTTTTGTTAAATTTAAACTAGCAATTCTATGGAATATTTAATTAGCTTTTGAAGTAGTTCAATAAATCTTAATCTGCTTTGAGTCAAGTAGAAAAATTATTATAAATTAATTTATTCTTAACTCCAGATAAACTTTTGCCTCGGTATTCCAGAAAGATAACTTGATGTTTAGACTTTCAAATTATTTGTGTATAAATTATATATTTTTTACTAATTAGATTAAACCATAGAAATAATGAATTTTATTTTACATGCTTTTACTTTAACAATAAAGTTTATGCGTAGAAAATATGAGTCGAAGAATCAAAAAATTATAACTAATAACAATGTGCCACATGCTAATAAAACAGATATTAAAAGAAACGTAATGTTTTTATCTGGAAGAATAATGATAAGTTTATAAATTATTTTAAGCCTGTACCAAAATTAATTTAATTATATTGATTCTAGTTTTAATTCTAAAACCAAGTACAAAATAAAATTATCATTGTTAGTTTTGTTCTAATTAGATTATAATTTTGATGAAATAAAAATTTTTTTCGTTTTAGTAAATTTAAAAAAACCTTTACCTTATAATAAAAATCGTTAATGGTTCCACACAAAAAAAATATTTATACCAAGAACAGAAAAAAATTTAAATTATTAAAAGTTCAGGTTGATTTTTATGAATGGGAAATAATTGTTTCAATATTTTTATCACTAACTTTATACTTGTTTGTTATTTGTTTTAACCTAATCATCTTTTGAAAGCTTTAAAGGTGTTTATATTAATTTTTAGACAACAAAACTAAATGTGCCAGTTTTACTATTACTCTTTTAAAGTTTTTTTGTAGCTTATTTTTAAAATGAACAAATCGGTATCACTAAAACCCAAAGCTTTTTATTTGCTATAAACTATATTATTATACTTGTTAGAAGTAAGTTTTTTAAAGTAATTGCTTCTAAAGAGTATTACAATTTTGAAGAAAGTAAAATTTAATTATTTATTCGTAAGCGCAGTGAAAAAGAAATAAAATAAGTACAGCGAAAAAGCTAGGCGTACAAACCAGCTACGAGCGATTTAAAAATGATTAAAACAATTCAGCAGTTTTGGTGCGCTGTGAACAATAAAGTGACGTCACGGGTAGAAACTTTAATGAGTTTCGAAAAGTTATATTTATAAAAAGGAAAAAGTTGTATTTAGTTGATAATTTTTGATATATATGTAACGCAAGTTTGAAGCTCTGTAAATACAGAGGACTAGTCAACTTTAAAATAATCAACGACAAACATTTCAATTGCAATTTCTCTACAATATTTACGTAGAAAGTTTTTTTTAACATATATATTACTGTTTTCACAGTAAAGCACTATAAAAGTATTTTTTTATAATATTTTAAGGCTTTAAAATACTTACATTTAAAATTATTATAAGTTTGTATTTTTATAATTTTATTTTTAGAAAAATAGTTAATCAGTACTGAAATACTACTGTTGTTTACAGTTTTAAACCAGTGCTAGTACTACGAAAGCCAAATCGAATACTTATTAGATGAAAAGTTCTATATTATACAATAATAAGAAAATATAAATTAAATACCAATTATCAATAACAAAACCTAGAAATGTTTATATTGTTTTGTTTTAGGTAAGTTTTTAATAAAAGTGCTTAAAATGTTAGGGTTTTGTGAGCCAAAAAGTTATAAAATTTAAAATCTGTTTTTGTTATTTGTAGTCTTTTGTTGTTTTGTTTAAAGTTTAAAAAATTAAAAGTTTTTAGTTCAAGACAAAAACATTGAATTAAATAATAAAAAAGTTTATACTTGAGGGACTCTAATTAATTTTATTTAAGTTAGTTTTCGTTTTAAATTTATAAATATTTTTATTTTTTTTCATCACTAAAAAACAGATATGTTGTAAATATTATAAACTTTTTATAATTTATCAACAATAAACAAAGTTTTTTATTCAATTTTAAGATTTTTAATAAATTTTCAATTATACTAACAAGTATTACTATGGTTTTCTAATGAGTTTCATAAATTGCAAAAGCTCTGATTTTTCTTGAACTAAAGTTAATCTAAGTTTAAAACTGTATTTTTTTAAAATAATTATCAAACAACAAACAAATATGGTAATTACTTCTGTTTAAAGTACCACAGCGAGCATTTTTTTTATTACTCCTCAACGCTCTGTAGACGTCATGTGCAGAAAAGTATTTGTTTTAAAATATTCATAAACTTTCGACAAAAATGGCAAATACTTTAAAACATGTTTTTTTAATTAAACTCAACTTCTACTCAAAAATCAGCAGAGGGAAGTAGAAAAGCCTATATCAAAGTAGAAACAGTTAAAAAAGCGTTCAAGTAATTCAACAAATTTAGTGCGCTGTCTGCAATCTAGTGACGTCACGAGTAGAAAAACTCGCTGAATTTTAAAAGTTTTGAAAATAAAAATAGGCAAAAACTACATATTTATAACCTTATGAAATTCTTTGGAATATGTCATAAATTTTGACTGTCTACAGACAGCAATAAACATGTACATTAATTGATAGTTTCTTCTTAATTAGACTATCAAAATGATTTATTATTTAAAACTAGTATTAGCTTTTAATCAATTTAGATAATAACCTTCTACTAAAATTCATACTAATTAAATTTTAATAAATTTGCTTAAATCGAAACTTTTCTAAGCTTGTTTTAAAAATATATACAAATTTTCGACTATTAACTAAGCAGTTATTTTTAAAAAAAGCATTTCAATTTTATATAAAGCTTGATAGAGTTTAATATTTTATATTAAGCCATACATTTTCTTATTGAAATGAAATTTTAGTTTATTTGTGTTTATAAAATAAACAAAACACAATTTACACAACAAATTGTAACTTAAAAAGATGTTAGCTAAGATTTTAAAATTTTACTCATAAAAATGACTCATAGTTTATTTAGGTGTGAGAATTATAAAACTGTGTTGTCCTACTCTATTAATTTTCGTTTAGTTAAATTTACTTGTTTCTATTTATTTTTGTTTAAATGAATTCAATTGGTTAAGCTTTTTTGAGTCAATATCAGATTTATTACAAAAATTTGTCATCTATCAACTACTTTATATTTTAAGGTTGTAAAAGTTTTAATTAAAAACGAAATGTTATATAGGTTTTTTTTTAAGTTATGGCTCAATAAATTATTTAAATGTTGTCATAACGCATTAAGTTAAGAATTTAAATCATAACAATTCAAAAAAAAAACAAGTTGATTACTTTCGAAGTTTGATTAAAATTGAACTTTTGATTACAAGCTTGTTTTGTTAAAGTATAAAACCACAAATACCTAACTTTTAATAAAAATAAAGAAAAACATACTATAAATAAAACTTGTTTGTTTTATTTTGTGTATAAATATTAACGTTCCATTTGGGCTAATTATTAATGTAATATAATATAAGAAAAACTTATAACCTTTATATTAAAAAAGGTGATTGTTCTATTAGAAAATAACACATTCATATCCCTTCATTAAACTTTAGTTCACTTTTTATACAAAAAAACAGTGTATGTGAAGCTGATAAATTAGCAATACTTATACTTCGTAATTTTAAGTTGACTGTACGACTCGTGAAGAAATAAGTAGTTCTAGTAAAACTTAAAAAGCTGCTGAAAATGAAACAGTTTGTCCTGTTAACTGCTAAGAGACGTCACGAAAAATTATTTTGTTTTTAAAATTAATTTGAACAAACTTTAATGGCACATCTAGTTTGTGGTCGCTCAGTTCGAATGCTTACCTATCAGTGTTTTTTTTTTACTATGTTCACTAACAGAGGAGCATATCTATTTTTTTTAATAATTATTTTCAGTTAGCGTGTTCAGACTATGATTTTCGTGAAACTCATATTAACAGCTGTTAAATAAATGCTGAAAAAATTCACATAGCAGGTTCTTAAATATACAATAAATATAGGACCGCTTTAAGCCAAAATCGGCTAAACTTATTGAGCAATGAGAATAAAAGTAAATAACAAATTTTAAACACAGCGCGATTTAAAAAGCTGTAAGGTTAGAACTGATGAGTTGGAGTTACTTGCAAATAAACGCGTCAAGTGTTATACTGCTACACATAAAATACTAAAAGAAAAGGAAAATAATATTTTTAAACTATAAAAAAATGTTTTTTCAGTTTAAAAACGTGTTGAAATTAAATAGCAGTTTATACAGTTTTTAAGTTTATACAAAATTTCAAATAAACTTTAATTAATAAAGTAAATTGTTCTTTGCTTTAGTTTTAAAGCATTCATATAACGAACTGAAATTTGAAAATCATATGAATAAAGTTTTTTTTTTTTTTTAATATGTGAAGGATTCATTTTAAATTTTTCTATTGTGTGAATGATCCATTTTAAAATACATAAAATGTTTGGTAAGTTCAACTTGTTGCATGATTGCCTAAAGTATGTTGGACTGTTTGTTATGGAAGCTATATATTTTAAATTATTGTAAATTTTATTTTGTTATTTTTTACTTCCACCAGAAATAGTTGATCATGTTTTATATATAATATTACAATAAGTGTAATATACTATTACATTTTTACTTACTTTTTCAAATTCTTTGGTTAAAATAATTACCTGTTTAACAATCTAAAGTGCTCGAAGTTTTTGAAGCTGTTTTTCTAGTTTAACAACTTTGTTTGTAAAAGTATATGTATATCTACTTCTTCTGCATAAATTGTTTTTATCATAAACGTTTATTTTGTAGATTAGTTTTATTTGATATTTTTTCTTAAAACCTCATTAATTTTTAATCAGCTAAACTAAAATATCGAAAAAGAATAACAAATAATCAGAAAATGTATACGTTCCACAAAAATAATTACACTAAAGTTATTAAATTTTAAAACTTTAAAACTTAAAATTTAAAACTTTCAAAAATTTCGTTGTGCAAAAAAATTCCAAATTTAAAAACAACTTAAACCAACAAACCGAAGTTCATTTAAACGAATTCTTGTTTTATATGTACAATGTATGAATAACTAATTCTAGAAAACCTAAGTATAACAAAAAAACTTAAAGCTATTTATAAAAAAAAAATAGTTAAACCAATCACTTCTTTTTTTTGCTTATCTAAATCAAAAAGGTAATAAATAACATATCTCCGCTTAAAATAAATGAATTTTTTTTGTTTATTTTACATGTTGTAACACAACTAAAACGTTTATAACGCAACGTAGCTAAGCTATTAATCAAAAAAAATCATTGTTACTATTTTAAAACTTTGCTTGAACTGTTGTAATTTTTTCAATCGTTATATGTTTAAAAATTTATGTTTTGACTCCAATACGTGATGAAGTCAAAACATACTTGTTTTTAACAATTTCATGCTTGCAAAGTTGTATTTAGCTACGTTTAGTTAACCATCTTGATTATAAATATGCTTAAAACAACTAGTGAAATTTGCAATGTTTTTCATCTTTCTTATTTTCAAAATTCTACAATAAATGATAAAATTGATTTCAAATCAAAAAACAAAATAATAATGATTAGTTTGGTAAGTAAAATCGAGCAAACTTAAGTTGTTATTATTGAAAAACTTGTTGTTTTTAACCAGCAAATACTTAAAAACATTGCAAAATTTTTTTTTTGTAAATATCTAAGTATTAAGCATATCGTATAAAAGACAAAAATACTTATACCTTTTCTATCTTGATCGTAATGACAATATATTTTTTGTTGTTTTAAACGAGTTCTTTTTAATAGAAAAAATATTGAAAATTACTAAAAACAATGCAAAAAAGTATATTAAAAAAATTTGCTAGATTGTTTAATCATGACTAAGTTTTATAACTAACTTAAGGTTTAAAAAAAACACATTTAGGTAAGAAAAAATTATACTGATAATTCTAAATATTTTTTGTCAACTATTTATTGTCCTTATTTAAATTGAATGTATATGTTTTTCAAAGATCAAAAATTTTTAGTTTTAACTTAAAGCCATTGAAATAATTTTCTGATCAATCTATATTGTTTTCAAAGATTACAACTTTATACCTGTGTTTTTTAGGTTCAAATTAACCATGTGTCCGAATAAACCAAAAGATGTTTATCTACGTTAGCGCCACTTCTATCTATTTACAAAATTTGTAAAAATCAGCGAGATTTCTACTTGTGACGTCACTATAATGTTCAAGCGCATCAACAAAGTTTTCGTACTTGAAACTTTTTAAATTTTTTGTAACTGGTTTGTGCGCTTTGACTTTTTCGCTAAGCTTAATACTCATATTGTTTTTAAGTCAAATAATTTACTTCGATTAAGAAATAGAACAGGATTAACGGCTTTTTTAACATCGAAGTTTAAATAATAAATAAAATTCTAAATAAATGAACTTTTTTCGATTTTTGAAGTGATCTTTAGTTAATATTGAGTTTAAAAGTTCAAATTTGCGTTGTAAGCTTTTTAAGTTTCGAATATAGTTAATAACAAACTATTTTCAGCAAGTTTTGTTATAGTCACAACATTTAAAACCATCTTTTTTTGTCTAGCGAAACTAAACACAAGTTTCTTACTCAGTTTAAATAAAATCCAAACTAATTATATTTTAAAAAGTTTGTTTTTTTGTTAAGTTATTTTCCTAGATATTATTATTCGTTATTTCTATCTAACTAACCTGCACTAATTTGTTTCAATTTTTATTAAGCAATGAAATTTGATAATGAAATTATACTCTTGAAAAATTTTTTCGAGTACTTTAATATTTTGAATTCTTATTAGGTTACTACTAGGTTATAGTTTGTGTGTTTTTGTTACACACAAAACCTAAAGTTTACCTTAAAACTTGCTAGTGCAGTTAGTTTACTTTTAGCTATTAATTAGTGAATTAATTTGTAATTTAGATAAAGTTAAGAGTTTGTTTACAACATTTTAATAAGTTTACTAAATTATTTTGGCTGTAGGTCTTTTAAGTATTTTTAGTGTACCAATATTACATTATAGTTTTATGTTTATTTTTTATAATGGGCGGAATATTTTAAAGTTCTAACTTAACCTTTGGTTTTGAACATTTTAAACTATTGAAACTATATTTTAAGGATATATGAACAAGTATAAGGAACTTATAATGTTGTATATCAAACACAGTACTAAAAAGTTATGCTTGAAAGCTTATAGCTTGTTTTCATTTTGTTTAAAACTACTTATTGTTTGAAATAGTAGTTATTAAAATACTGTTAGTTTAGTTATACACACGCATACCCAAACAAAAGTATTTGCAACTTACTATATTGCAGAAGTTAACTATGTAAACACATTCATATTGTAATTGAATTTAAATTTATCTTTGCTTCTCAACAATTTTCTTTTATTTAATTGGTTGTTATCACTGTCATTAAAAATATTTTGAATATATTTTTTTGTTTAGTTTAACTAGTCATAACAAGCAAGATTTGAATAATGAATTTGTTTTATCAATAAATATAAAATAAGAGTACTTATGTCCACAACTTTATTATTATACTATATAAAGTTATTTCAAAAATTTGAAATGAAGTTGTCTAAAGTATTCATACTTTTAGAATTTTCAAGATGTATCTAAAATAGTAAACATTAATTATTGAGAAAAAAGAAAAGAAATTAAGCTTTTGTATTGTCAATGATAATGAAAATAACTAAAGGTTAACGAACGAAGATAATTGAGCGGTAAAATTAACAAATGTTTTATCATATGTGTGTTTCAATGTGAATTGCTCTCGTAGCTTTATATAATTTTTATTTTGAGTAAACGAAAATTTTATACAATATCTTTGTTTCTGTTTATTATAAAACATAATAAACAAAGTTTTGTAGGTATAATACAGCATAAAAAAAACAAAAAAATATATATAACATTTGTTATTTTTATTGTTCTTAAAAGGTGGTAACTAAGTACTAAATTCACTATTGATAAAATATTTGTTAAACAAACTTGAAAAACTTGGATAGAAACGTGAGATTTTATAAAAAGTATATATAAGTGTTTTTATACTACTAAAATAAGTTAAACAACACTAATTTCAAATAATAAAAAGTTTAAAGTATATTAATATACAAGCTTTTGGAAACTTAAACTAAAGTGGAGAAAAAAAGACAGTTTAAGCAAAGCTGATAAAGTAGCTTAAGATAAAATTTCAAATGCTTCAAATATTACAACAATTTTGTTGCGCTGTGAAGAATCCAATGACGTCACAAGTAGGAAATCCTTTGTTTTCTAGAAGTTTAAAAAAAAAACGCAATGTAAAATTGCATCGTAGCGAGAAAATAAACTTAAATAATTTTTACTAATAAAAACTTAATTTTGAATCTGTCTACAGACAGCACAACTCAACTTCTTGTGTGGCAACTTTGCTAACTTAATAATAGTTAAACTCGTAACACAGAATTTGGTTAAAAAAAAAAAGTTTATAAAATTAAAAACCATACTGTTTATTTGTATCACTTTATACTTTTTGTTAAGCATTTTTGTTTTTTCCTCATTTAACTCTTCATTGCCTTTTAAGTCAAAAAACAAACTGTAAGCTTTTAATGAACAAATTGTAACATATAACTTCAATAACAGAAAGTTAAAACAAATTTTATAACTATTATCATAAATGAGAAGAAATAATTAAAAAAATCGGTTAAACTAATTTAATTGTTTAAAGCAGAAGTAGTTTAAACAACTGTCTTTTTTATTTGATCTAAATTTTTAACTATTTATTTTTATTTGATCAGTCTATTTATACCATATGAATTACTTATTATTTTTTATTATTTTACAAAAAAATTTTAAGCATTTCTCTTATAAAAAGTACTTTACTTAATTCTTTTTTTATTATTAGATATTTTCTATTTAATTGCATAATCGGACCAATTTATTTCATAAGATTTTCTACATTACTTGTTACTTATTAGTAATTTTAAGATTAATTGTATCACTATAAATTTATTGTTTACTATAAGTAAATTAACTACTTAAATTAGCTACTGCAATCTTCAGCTTAAGTACACAATTTGAACATAACTCAAAAAATCTTTGTTAAAAAATTAACTAAAAAATTTAAAAACTACCGTAATAATTTTAATTCAAAAATTTTAAAAGAGGAAACTTAAAAGTGATCAGTATTATAATTAAAGTTATATCTGTTTAAATAGTTTTGCATTGGAAAAAATTAAACTAATTTTATTATTAAAGAACAAATATACCTAACCAACATAAAGTTACAACTATAATAGTTTTACATAGAAATTTAAATCAAAAACCAGCAGCTATTGATTTATATTTATTAAAAAACTACTGATTTAAATACTTTAAATTGCCTTTTGGCAGTTTAAAACATGTCAAAATAACTTAGATATAAAAATAATATTTTTTATCAAAATTCATCTGTTTAATTAAAAACTACATACAGTTTAGGCAAACAGTTAAACCAGTTACTAACATAATAAAACAAACTTCAAATATTTTGTTAAATTTAACTCTCTAGTGACGAAACGAATAGAAAACTATCGGAATTTTATGATTTTATTTAACATAATTGACATAATAGTACTATGCACTTGTCAGTGATAGTAATTGCATAAAACTAGAAACTATATTTGACTCTGTCATTTGACAGATATGTCATATTTATTTGTTCTTTAACCAGGTTAACTTGTGAAACTCATATATCATGTTTGTTAAATTTTGACTATGAAGTATTTCCAAACTATGAGATTTTACTTTCAATAAACTGTAAATTTCGCATACTTTTTATACTAAATAGAAAACACTGTAAAAGTTAATTTCTTACAAATATTACTATATCAATCAAAATAGTTTTAATGTTATAGTAACTAACTACGAAAATATGCTGTTGCTTTTTTGTTTCATTTGAACGTTTCTTTAGTTTTTCGACTCTGCCAATTAGTTATTATATTTTATTCTTTAAAGCAGGCAATACACTTCAATTTAAAACTTTCAAAAACTTTCGTTTAGGAATTATAGATAATTTCAAACAGTTTTGCATAGAAAAAACATTTAACTGTCTTTAAAAGATAACTTATTAACCAACGTAGTTTAAATCAAACAAAGCTAACTGAACAATTTAGCTTTATGAAAAAAAGTTTTAATGTTTAATAAAATAGTTATAATAGTATTAAGTACAACTTTTGCTTTGTTACTTATCAATAAAAATATTGTTGAGCTAAATTTGTTGTTTAATAATTTCGAACAATTTAAGGGAGTCTCAACTTTTTTGAGCAGGAAGAAAAAATATTTATTTTATATTTATAATATAATTTTTTGTTAAATATTTAAACTTGATAGTTATTTTACTTTTACATTGGGAAAATAAAAGCAGTATACCCAAAGTTTATCTTTATCATGGAGATGTATAATAGGTCAATATCATTGAAACTTTATATTTTAAACAATGTATTATAATCTCGAAAAAATGTAAATGAAATTAAGAAAAAATATTACACGTTTTTTTTTAATTTTGTTGTCATAGGTTGAAACTATTATGCTCAAAATAAATTTCATACATCACTTATGTAGTTTTAGATAAACAACTATTTAATAATTTTTTACTCAACTTGTATAAGAAAATTGAACTTGTATAACTTGAACTAAAAATATAACTCTTAATTTACTTTACGATTACTTTAAATTTATCAATTATTCAAGTAAATTTTTATTGAATACTAGTTCAACTTTTAATATGAAAGTTGATTCAGTTTTTCTATTCAATTTTTTGCATCAATTACTGTATTAGTGATTGTTCAACGCTTGTGAATTCTGGTACATAACTTAAGGTCGCCGTTGAAAATAAAACTTTTTAGCTTTTCCGTGACAAGCTGCTCTCGCCTAAAAAGGTTTATTTTAAATAATGACGTTAAGCCGAAAGATTAACAGTCATCTATCCAAGAGCACCTCCTTAACAACTCTGTTTGTGCTGAGAACTATCTGGATAGTAGGTTCAAAATTCTATCTAGAGCAAGAGACACTAAACATATCTGATTTCTAAAACCTGTGTTTATTAAAATTATGAGCCGAAAATTTAAAAAGAAAAAAAAAATTACAATTTAAAACTCATAAATAACGTGTTTTTAGTAATATTTTTGTCGTTTATTGTCGTATTTTCGTAATGTACTTTTTATTTTGAATTAATTTTGTCACAGGTAAAGTTTTAATATCTTAAATTTTTTGTTTTAAACAGTTTTGTTTTACAAATAATTTCAAGTTCACAAGTATAATTCAACTCTATACTAAACATTTTTAACAGACTTTTATGTTATATACGTAACAATTTTTAGCTAGGTACTCAAAGTTACTATTTATAACTAAATTTACACCATAATATTTTCAGTTTTTAGCAAGTTTATTCTGATGATGAGCTAATCGAAATTGACTTATAAACTTTTTTTCAAATGAGTGACTTAAGTTTAATTTTTTTAATTTAAAACCAGTATTAAAACTAAACTATTCAAAAACTTAGTTTCAATATTTATATATCTTAAAGTTTTTTAATCAGATTTTTATTAACCTTTAATTTGTTTTATATAGTAAAATCGTCTTTGTTTCTTTTTTTTGTATTAAGTTGCGCTGTAAACACTTTAATTACGTCACGAGTTGAAAATTCGATTATTTTTATAACCTTTGTTGACAAAATCAAGCAAGTGTTTATACCAATATTGAAAACTAATTCAAAAATTAAGTATTTGTACCTCTTAAAAATAGGAAATAAGTTTATTAACTATTAGTCTTGGACATGGCAATAGACTGTAACTGTAGTGTACGATTCAATAACCGAAGAAATTTTCGTACATAATTTGTTTACATCAATTTTTTTAAAACAATTAATTTCTTAGCGATCAATAAAAAATATTTTTTACTTTTGTTATCGATGTAAATCAGCAAATTATCTTTATAAGTTTAAAAACGAGCAGTGTAAAAGAGAATTTGAATTTGTAGTTAACAGGCATAAAGTTACTTAAAAGCAAATATATCGAGTTTCAAATGGTTAACGGTCTCAAATTAAGATTTTCCGCTTTTATAATACAAGTATACTTTAAATTTAATAAAGTTAATAAATAGTCAACGAGATCCTAATTAAGTTATTAATCGTACTTTTAGTTCGTATATTTAAGGATTTTTTATTGTTTAATTTAAGCGCCTCGAAAAGAAAACATACGTTTAAGTTAAGTCGTTGTGATAATACTTAATTTACATTAATAGTATACGTATTATAGGGAAATTTATACTTTATTTATTATTAACGGTTTAATTAAAGCAAAGTGCTTTTACATGTTAAGGTTAAGCGATTTTATTAGAAATTATCTAAACTTAAAGTCTAAGGACTGAATACAGAACGAAAAAAAAATATTATTTTTATAATACTATATAATAATTTTTTACCTAAGTTGTATAAGAAAATTGAACTTGTATAACTTCAACTAAAAATATAACTCTTAATTTATCGAACAGTTGCTTTAAATTTATCAACTATTCAAGTAGAATTTTATTAAATATTAGTTTAACTTTTAACATGAATATTAATTCAGTTTTTCTATTTAATTCTTAGCATCAATTACTGTTTATGTGATTGCTTCAACGGTTGTTTATTCTGTTTCATAAATTAACGTCATCATTAAAAAAAACCTTTTAAGCTTTTTGGTGACAAGCTGCTCTTGCCTAAAATGGTTTATTTTTAATGATGAAGTTAAGTCGATAGGTAAACAGTCATCTATTCAAGAGCAACTCCTTAACAACTACTGTTTGAGCTGAGAACTACCTGGAAAGTAGTTCAAAATTCTATCTAGAGCGAGAAACACTTACCATCTTTGAGTTCTAGAACCTGTAATTATTAAAACTTGTGAGCCGAAAATTTGCAAACAAAGAGATTCTACAATTTAAAACTTTTTAAATGGCGTGTTGTTAGTTTTATTGTTGTCGTTTATTGTCGTATTTTCGAAATATAATTTTCATTTTTATTAAACTTTGTCACAGGTGAAATCTCTACTATCTTGAAATTTTTGCTTTAAACAGTTTTGTTTTACAAACAACTTCAACTTCACAAATATAATTCATTTCAAGTTTAAACATCTTTAACAGACTTTTATGTTATGACGTAACAACTTTTAGCTAGGTATTTCGAAATTATTTTTTACAAACAAATTTACACTATAACATTATCAATTTTGAGCAAGTTTATTCTGATGATGAGCTAAACGATATTAATTAATAACCTTTTTATAATAAGTGAAATATTTTAAATTTTTAATAAAATTAGTACTAAAATTAAAATATTCACAAGCTTAGTTTTAATATTTATATATCTTTTAGTTTTCTAATCAGATTTTTATTAACTTTTAACTTATTTTATATAATAAAATTGTCTTTGTTTCTTAGTTTTTTTTTTTTTGTATTATGTTGCGCTGTGAACACTTTAATTGAAAATTCGATTATTTTTAAAACCTTTGTTGATAAAATCTAGCAAGTTATTTAAGCGATATTTGAAAATAAAGCTTTAAAAATTCGAAATTCGAAAAGCTTTACGAAATATTAGGTACAATCAAAATTCATAATCTTAATATAAAATATTTATTCAAGTTTGTTATTAAAAACAGTAAAAAGTAAAATAGCAATATTAATTTGAACATATATGTACTATTAATAAAGATAAATACCTGAACTTCGCAAAACTGAATAAAGTTATTTTTTATATTACTCTTTGACATATTTATAACTTAAATTGAAAAAAAAAAGTATAACTTTTTTATGTTTGCTTATAATTCATAAATTTTTTTAAAATGCCATAGTCATTTAAATTATGCCTCTGTAAAGCGTTTAAATTAACTGAAAATACATAAACCAACTAAAGTTAGCTGTTTAAAATACTAAAAGTAAACTGAGAGAAAAAAAAAACTGTTTCAAGCAAACAAACATAAATCACACGGGTAGAGCTCTTGACAGCAAAGCTCATTTATTAGTAGAATATAAAGATTAAAAAAAATTCAAAAACTAATTTATTTTTAGTGTTGTGAAAGTTTTGTTGACGTCACCAGTAAAAAGTGCTGGTTTTACATATTTTTAAATTAAAATGGAGAAAAAAATGTTACTGTTATTTATCATAAAGATCTATATTTAAAAGTCAGTCTAAATTGCAAGTTTGCTAAGTCAGCAAATGTAAAAAAATCTTTATATGTAGTTTTTACTCTTATTCATAACTACACTAACCCACCTAACTACAAATGACTTAAAAATTCTTCAAAAATTTTAAGACTTTTTTTTTATGTTGTTTAGCTTAAATTAGCAAGTGTTACCTTCTTTTAGGAATCTTTATTTTGTTTGACATAGTAACTTATGTTATCTGAATCGTTTTATTCTAAATTTGAATAACCAACAAACATAGTAATGAAAACAGAAATTCGAAAATAATTTATCTTAAAGTTTAAAATTAGTAATTTTACTTAAATTTTATTGTTTTTGTTTTTGTTATTTCTAATTCTTATAAATAAGTAATAAAAAAATTTTGTTAAAAATTATAACAAAAGTTAGAGTAAGAGTTGATAATCTATTTAATTTAAAAACTTCAATTTAACAAAAAGAGCTGCTTACGCTGGATTATAACTTCCAATAGTCCGACAAGTGTTCTGCTTTTAAGGTGTATAAAATATAAAGTAGCTATTAACTTAAAACCTAATAACTATAAAATTTACATTTAACACATAGTAAAAAAATTGTTAAATCTTAAAAGTGATCTTAGCTTTAAAGCAATTATTACCCAGTTTATAAACCGTTAACAATTATAATGGCTTTTTTTTAATTAGCTCTCAACGCTCTAGTGACGTCATATGCAGAAATTTGCTGTTTATTTTAAACACAATTCATAAATTGTCGCAGCAAAAAATTCACATTGCTTAAACTTGTTTACTCCATTATTGATATTTTTTGACTCTGTTAAGAAACAGAAGTTTAATTCAGTTGTATTTATAACAATTTAACAAGCTAATTTGGAAACTGTTTTAGCCTAATTTTAAGAACATATGTAATTAAAATTTAAAACATAGTTTTTTTTTCTTAAAGCTAAAAGTTTTAACTGAATTGAAAAACATGTAAGAAGTTTTATTATATTTTTTGACAAGTGCTTAATCTATTTTGCAAATTCACTAGTCACTTCAAAATCACTAGTTTGAAACATTTTATCATTGATTGCATTAATTAAACTATTAAGTTTAAAATACATAAGCAACTAAAAATTGAAAATTAACACTAGTTTTCAATAATTAAGTTCAACTGCTTAAAACCAAATATATCAATAATTATATTGCTTTGTGAAAGTACTAGTTGCATCAGAAGAAGAAATTCACTAAATATTAAAAACTTTTGTTTCAAAAATTCAAGTCTTAAACTAAGGACTTTTAAATCAGTTTAAATGGTACTATATTAATTTTTAACTCTGTCCTGTGACAGGTTATATTGATAACTTAAACTATGTCTAATTTATTTACATTAGTAGTACTTGAAAAACGCAGTTTTTAATTTAATACAAATCTACGTCTTACAATTGTATTCATATAGAAGAACTTTATTACTTTTAAATTTTTATTTTTCTCAAAAAATTACTTCTTTATTTTAGCACTTTAAGCTTAGTCAACAATGAGCTTAAAGTATAGTTTTTCTAAATAAATACGTTTAAATTTTATAGTATAAAATAAATTTGATCAAATATTTTTTAAAATGATAAATTAAATACAAAGACCGATGTAATTGTTTTAGTTAGTTACTATATTTTTTCATAATTCAAAAAACAATAAAGAGCAAAATTTTCTTTACTCGGTAGTTACATCATATGCAAAAACTGGTTTTTAACAATTTCTATTTATAAATTTATATGACAAACTACTACTTTAAACATATTTTGTGAAAAAAACTAGTTTAAATACATTTTACCTAATTAAATAACAGTATATTTTGCATACTTAATTTAAATGTTAGACCAGAGTTTTCCAAACTTTTTATTTTAAATACTCCCTTTAAAGAGATTAAAGAAGCTAACGCCCCTTAAACAAGACTACTTAAAAAACTACATGTAAAACACTTTTTCTTCTCTCTTTATCTGCTTTTCAAGAATATCTAGTGTAAGTTTCAAAGTTATTAATAGACATGCCTCAGACCTTTATTTTATATGTCGCTCACTTTAGGAAACCATGGTATAGATCGGGGGTCGGCAAACTGCGGCCCGCGGGCCAATTGCGGCTCGCAAAGGGTAAATCTGCGGCCCGCGAGCACGTTATTTTTTTGAATGGAATGCGGCCCGCGAAAGAAAATTTTGTGGCCCGCTGAGCAAAAATATATTTCAAGTTAAATTTTTTTCGGTAATTCGATTTAGTTTGATTAGTTTGGTTTTAAATCTCTGTATAATATCTTAAAATAATTAGCAGAAATTACTGCTTTAGTTTAAAAATGTGAAAAAGACAGATTAGCATTCTAAAAGGACATTTTTATCAGTTTCATAATAACTTCTTCTTACAACAGTAAGTAAATATTTGAAAAAAAGAGTGTACAGAGTGCTTGGATTTAATAAGTTAGTTATATAATACCTATTTATTAAAGAACTAAATGCAAATATTTTCCATTTTCTGCAAGAGTATTGCACAGTAATTAAGTAAAATATCGTTTTTTTATAGCTTAGATATTCTTTTTCAATATTTTTTCTATCTCAGTTTCTTTTATAGACTTTTTATTTGTAAATGTTATATTTTAGTGTAACAATATTTAAAATAACACAGTGATAAGAAATAACGTTTATTTGGTTTTTGTTTTGACATACTTTAATTTTTTAGAAGTTTTCTATGCACTTAAAGTTATTTTCTATACACACCAACTTAAAAAGATGCTCATATTTTAAACCAATTTTTTTTTAATACTTTAATTAGTTTAAGTTTAATTTATGCATAATTTTCTAACATTGTTGTTTCTACATGTAATACCTAAATTAGTACAGACACATTTAAAACGATATATCTGACATAAATTAATATAGTTTTTGCTAGGTATTCATTTTCATTGTTCAAACATTGGTTTTGTCAAACTAAGTTAATTTTTATGCCTTGCATATTAATTTACACAATTGCTGTGTTTTGGAGCTACCTTTTTAATATAAACTAGATTTAGGGATTGTAAATTTATTAAGTTTGTACATTATTAATCAAAGTAGTTCAAATTCAAGCGAATGAACAACTAAATATTACCACACACTCCGACTATCACTATTTAAAGACTTAAAATTTCAGGCCAACTAAGTCATTTTTTAAGTTTTTGGCTAGAATTGCTTTTTGTATACAAAAATATCAGGAATGTTTTTGTTGACCCAGACTGGCTTTTTTGCTTGAAAGAGTGGCAATTTAAACTTATGATGTATGTTTTTCTCACTCAACAGTGTTAGTTTGAGTTATAATATGTGTTAAAGTTTAAGTCTTGCAGCTGATATAGTACAAAATATTATTTATATTATTGTGTACATTTAAGAGTGAACAATCAGTGTTGCCAAAAAACGTGAATCCCGGAAAAGCTTTGAATTTGAAAATTTATGATTAAAAATTCTGGAAAAAAACTTGAATTTGAGAATTTTTGATAAACCTGGAAATTCAAACAAAATTTACACGTATAGTAATTAAGTTTCGATTTGACACAAAAAAATTACCAAATAAATATTTTCTTATTGAAAAATTTATTAAAGTAGCTTAACAGTATTTTTTAATATTGATATATTTTTTTTAAACATTTTTTTTACTTTAAGTAAACTTTATACTAAAAATAAAAGAAGAAATTGTACTTCCAAAAACTTTGTATTGGTGCATTGCACCTTTACTTGTAAAATTTCACCGATTGTTGTGCTTCGCGTTGGAACTAAACCAAGAAATTATACTAAAATGTCAAAATTAGTAAAAACAACTCTAATAAAAATTCTCAGATGAGCAATAGTTTTTCTATCAGTGCTCTCATGTTAACAGATTTATTAAAGTCTTAATTTGATTTATTCGACTTTATAATCTTAATGCATTTCCTAAACACGACTTCTTGTAGTCATTGAAGAAATAAAAAAAAGTTTTTTATTACCGCCAACATAAATTATTTAAAAAAGTTTTCAACTGTAAACGGTATCTAATTTTAAGTAATAAATTTTGCTACTTTATAACTTGCCTTAACAATTTTTTCTGACCATTCTGTAGTTACTGAAGATGATCATGTGCTTTGTTGAAATTGACTTTGGTGATTTGTTTTTTTATCATTTGTCGCAATGACTCCCAACTAACGTTTTTTTATTCTTGTAGCTCGTCTTATATTTTACCAGAACTAATTTTAAATGCAATATTCTTATTGCAGATAAAGAATTGCTATAATGCTTAATAAAAAATATTTTTATACTTCGTTATTGACCCAATAAAGTTTTATACCCTTGTTAAACTTTTATAAGAAACTTAATTGTCCATTCCAGCTGACTTATTCTTTTTGAAATGTAATTTATTTACTGTTAATATCCTTCGTTATTTCTTTATGTCGTAAACTTTATTTTAACTGGGTTTCCACACAAACAGGCTATTTTAAAAGCTTAAAAGCTTAGGTGTATGTGAAACTTTTGTTTCAAACACTTTAAAAAAATCTTCCAATTCTCAGAATAGTT
This sequence comes from Thalia democratica, assembly GCF_965202585.1. NCBI lineage: Eukaryota > Metazoa > Chordata > Thaliacea > Salpida > Salpidae > Thalia > Thalia democratica. Next base: position 15,882,042 of record NC_139165.1, on the reverse strand, counting down.
TTTATGACTGCAGTGTAGTTTACTAATTGTAATTTTTTATTGTTTTCTTACACTTTGTGTACTTTTTGATAATGATGATATTTTAAATAGGTATTTAAGCTTAATCGACAACTATTTATTAGCTTTTCAAATTTTTAATTAACTTAGGCTGGATTGATACAACTCAGACATTTTTGCTTTTTAAGTGGCAACCATGTAAAACACTAACTACTAATAAGATATTTTTTAAAGTGTTCGAGAATTAAATATGTCAAAGAATTTGTTTTAGCTTTCTGGAATAAAAAAAAGTAATTATTTATTAAGTTAACTAATTACTAAATTTTTAAGTGATTGTTAATTATTTAACATGCAAAGACTTTTTTTTGAAGTAAGTATTCTTAGAAATATGAAAAAAGGGCTGATAATATATCAAATGTATAAAAGTGACCCATAAATTGTCTTTCAAGTTAGGTTTTTATAGAGAGTTAGGTTGTAAGTAAAATTACATAAGTATTAAGTTGAACTTATTAAGTGCTTATGAAAGTACATAGTTTATTAACACTTAAGTATATTAGTCAACGTAAATTCTATTCTAACAAATATTAATTTATATAGGCATTCTATGTATAGCTAAAAGTCATTTAAAGTGATAAGGTTAATAAAAGTAAAACTTTTCTCTACTGTGACTAAAACTAAAACCAAAAGATTATTCAAATGTCACTAAAACTAAAACTGCGGCCCGCGAAGACTTTATAAACTTGAAATTTGGCCCGCGACCACCAACTGCCTGCCGACCCCTGGTATAGATGAAGTTTTTTGAAGATAGTTTTAACCTTTTTCTTTGCCGAATATGTTTATTTTTTCAAATAAGTACTCTTGCTTTTCTTCTCTGTTAGTATTTTTGTAATAATATTCTTTACATTGTGTTTGTTTTATAAAATTTAAAACCAAAAACTTAATAAAAAATCTACTCTATTAAACACCTTTAAAACTCGTTTATATACTTAATGTAACAACATCAGATTTATATTTCTAACAACTAAATACTAAATATAAAACGTAGGCATAAAGTTAAAGTTTACAAACTTTTAAGCTTACTTTTTTATCTTAGTGTAATAGATTGTTTAACAATTCTGTGTACTTGATGGCACTTTATGAATAAAAAAAGTAAAAACTAAACTGTCCAAAACAAGTTTTAATTGTATAGATTATTATATCAAAAGTAAACTAGTTTAAATTTAGTTCTAAACTTAGTCAAATCTAAATAAGCTTAAGTTTAAAAGATATTGATGTATATTTTTGTATACCACTTTTACTATTTTTTGTCATAATATTTAAAATGTAGTTATAAGAAAAAGATCCCAATATAAAACAGCAGTTGTTAGTTTTATTAAGTTTATTATTTAGATTACAAAGTAATAAACTTAGTAAAAAAAAATAGATAAACTTAAACAATACTCGATTTACAAAAAACTAACAAAAAATAAAGAATGATTCAAACGTAACTTTTGGGTGACTCAATTATCTTTCTAAAAGAAAAAAAATTACAAATTAATATCGAAAAAATAAATTAGGCACTCAAGTAATTTCTGATGCAATAATTAAAAACAAAACTAAATTTAGAACTTCTAAATATAAAAACAGCAATATTAATAATAATAATTGGAGAAAAAACTTTTAAACATTGAGTTTATTTTTTAGTTTACTTTTACTCTGCGAAGTAGCAATCACATAAAGAGTTAGTTTCATATTTAACAGGTTTTGTATATTTCTTAAACTTATTACTACAACGCATTACCAACACTGAACAATTTTACACGTAAATTATGTGATAAATACCACAAAAGTTGTTATTTATATTCAGCTTAAAACTTTATTAAGAAAAATTTTTGATTAAGGTAACTACAAGCATTTTAAATACTTAAACTATTCAAACACAACCTTTTGATTTATTTAGAGTTAAATACCAACATTTATGTTATTTAATCAACAACAAAAATGCACATTTAACATTTTTAATACAAAAGAATGATAGTTTTTAAACGATAAAACATAAAAAAAAATGTTATAACTTTCCTTTGTCCATTAAAACATTTCAAATAGTTTTTCTTTTAAATCCAAAATGTAATTTAAGTAAGAGTTATTAAATGTTTTGAAGTTATAAACAACGGTTTAATGATACGTTTTATTTAGTTATGTTCTTTTTTTTTTAATATTTTTTTTCTGAACAAAATACACAGATTTATGTACTTTTTTAGCATACTTTCGTTATCTATTAAAATAAAGTTAAAAAAGTTTGTGTTTATTTTGAAACAAGTTTAAAGGCACGTGAAGCAAAAATAGTATTAAAAGCACATTCTTTAACAAAGTTTTAAAGAAAAAAAATGTTTGAATAAATTTTCTATTTATGAAATACAAGTTCATCGAGTTCAACAATAAACCTCAAATAAAGTTTTCTTTAATTAATTGCACCCAACTACCCTACTCAAAATACGATAACTTTTAAAAAGAAAGCGTATAAACAAACAAAAATAACTAAAACAAGTTGTGTTGCGCTGTAAACAATCTATTGACGTCACAGGTAGAAAACAAAGTGTTTTTACAAAACTATTTTTATATTAAGACGTTGAGACTTGGCAATATTATATGCAGCTTTTTTCATCTAATGTAACGTTTTTGAACCTGTAAATGACAGGCAATATTAATCAGTTGCTTAATAAATAAGTTGTGTTGATCATTTGTAGTAAGTATGTAATTTATTTGAGAATATGATATTTATGTAAAGATCTCAGTTTACTAATGGTTGTAAGACTAATATTAAACTGTTTTTAGAAAACTTTGAATGTTTAGCAAACTGATTTATTTTTAACTCATTAAAATATCAACTACCAATTCAGAAGCTTATGTAATGTTTTTGCGCCTTTAAAAAACTACACTTTAAATGTCAAGCTCTAAAAAACGTTGTATAGCTAATTTAAACATAATAACAAAAGTTTTTTATTAGTGTTTAAGTTGTGTATATCAAATTCGTCAGTTAAAAAACTTAACATATTATACAAAATAGTTATTAAACTAATGTTATTCGAGTTTGTTTATTTAGAATCAACGCTATTTCAACGTAAATATAACTCTCGTAAATGCTATCATAGCTTTTAGTTTTTTGACAGTTTGATAAACTTTTACTTCACTTCTTATTTGTTGATACTTATTACATAATTGTAACACGATGCCAGAATGTATACCAAATTTTAATATAGTACTAGTTGAATTTCTAAGCAGTATCCTAAACTTATTTCATCAGTCAATAAAAACAAAGGCAAACAAAAACTAATGAGTTCTCATTGCTCTAGAAACGTCATTAGTAAAGTTACACGCATTTTTTTACGCATACAAATATAAAAAATTGTAAGAAAATATTTGTATGCGTTGTTACAAATGTTTTGTTACTTAAAGTATATTTTACTCTGTCAGGTCACAGATGAATGTTTTTTATATCAAACTTCAGGTCATTGTTTTTATAACTAAGTTGAATATTAATTTATTATTTTTCATTACAAAAATGTGTATTTAGATTAAAAACTAACTACTTTAATGATTTTTGTAGGTAATATGTAGTAGTTTATAGATTAGTTTATATTAGTAAGCTAGTTTATAAACTGAAAATAAAGTTTTTCATTAGGATTTATATATCGTTAGTTTAAAAGTTTAAACGGTTTTTACAGTAGTCGAATACTTTTGGGTATAACTTTGTAAATTGTTTATTATAATAATCGCTTTTGTAAAACTTTTAGACTAAAATTTCTTAGAGATAAACTACACTCGCTCTTTTAGTTGAAAATAATATAATATTTTTTCTATCAATAATAACTTCTTATTTTTTTTTCAGTATTTAATTTAGTATTTTTTTAGCTTATGAGTTTTATTAAAACTAAACAATTTAATAAAAGTTGTAAATATTAAAAAGTTTAAATATTTTCTGACTACTTTCAAAAAATGTTAAAAATAACATTATAAGAGAAGCTTGGCGTAAAAAGTTAAACATCATAAAACTAAGCTTTAAATTTTGAATTGCTAATAGTTTGCATCATACAAATACTATTTAGAACGTAGTTAACAAGCATATATTTAATTTTGCTTTATGAACATATTAAGATTAATTTACGTCCCTGCCACTTGACAGAGTCAAAGAGTTTGAAAATCAGTGGTTCAAATTAAAAACAAATGCTGAATTGAGATTTTTGTGTAAACCTTTTTATCTTAAAATTAGAGAGAATTTTTGGTAAAAATCCCACGCTACGTCACTATAGAGCTTAGCGTGAGTTTTCTTCTGCAACATTTTGAAAACTGATAGTTAATTATAACGCTTTAAGTAAGCTTGTGCTTCATTTACGTCATTAAGTTTATGTTAAGTTGTAATAAACAAACAACTTTCGAATAAATATTTTATGATATTGTTATACTATATTGAACTTTAAACAGTTTCTTTTTGGTTGAAACTAGTTACATTTTTATGGTTTAAAATATTCTAAATATTAACCAATTATAGTGTTTTAAAATTATAGTGTTAATAAAAACTACATTTAGTTTTTAAAAACTACTTGGCATAAAAACGAACTACTAATGAAAACAGAAATAATTGTTTAGCAAATTAAAATATGTATTATCAGTTTTAATCGTCTGTTTCACCTAGATTATTAGTAAAACTTATGAACATAAATTTTAGTAATATTCAAAATATTTTAAAGTATAGAATAAAAAACCTTTTGTGCATTGTAGAGTTATAATTAGAAAAAAAAAACTGATACAAAAACTAAAAAAAAATAACTAAAAGTTTTTTTAGTAACAGTGATACTTTTAGCTATAGAGTTTATAACAAATAAATAGGACACAGTATTCTATTCACTAATAGGAGATTAATAATTAATATATTATTATTTTTAAGAATAAACAATTACTCAGTTTCACCGCAGAGCGGATTTTCCAATTGTAAATCTGTAGTAAAATAACAATTTTAAAAATGAAAATTAATTAAAAATTGGTTTGAGTTAAGTTTTTATACAAAAAAATTAATAAATAATTAAAAATTATATTGATGGTACACAACCTTTAATTTAAAAACTATTAAATTATAGTCTATAAACTATACAATTAAACCATGGTATACAGTGGGGTATTGATATCTAATGGATTTTAAAGATAAAAACTTTTACAGAGCTAGAAGTTATGGAGTAGTAGCTACATATTATTAAGCTGACAGTTATAATAATAAATGAATAATGTAAAAATGTTCAAAATAAAACCAGGAAGTAAACACTAAACAATTTTATGAAAGCATTGTTGTTAATGTTAACACAGTTATATTATGATGAAAAAGAATGAAATGGCATTTTGTGAAACATATTAGACAAGCGAAAAATAGAATGAGGGTTAGATTTCAGATGTTAAATTTAAAAAATAAGGCAAAAAATTAAATATATTTAGTTGAGAGATAATCAAAGAGAGTATAAACTACTAATAAAATAACTCAAAAAATTATACTAATTCTCCAATGGCTATGATTTACAACTGGAAATAGGTATATTATAAAGCATGCATAATTTAAATTATATCTTAATGAAATATATTTTACTAATAAACAGACTTAAAAAAAATAAATATAAAATAGTTTTAACAATTTAAGACTGAGAATGGGAATGATATTATAGTACATGTACAAATAATAAAATATCTTAATAAAATTTATACGTATGTGAGATATAAACTATAAATATTCATTTAAGTAATGTGGACATTGGGTTATCAGTTCGTTTCTCTTGTTTAAGGTTTTCTTTTGTCTGCTAGGGCTATATGGAGTCTTTCTAGGTTACATAAAGTGTACATGTTAGTATGGTTTGTGTTAGATTTTACTGATTCTACTATTTTCCATTCAATTGAGTACTTTATATGGTTACTGTATAGGTCCCATAGGTGTTTTGCAAGTTGGGTACAATTTTAGGGTTTGCTTTTAAAAGGTTTTGGGAAAGAGGTTTTGTGTTCATTATATCTAGACTTGAATGTTTTTTTGGTTGAACCAATATAAATTTTGTGGTCATTTACGGATGTGGAAACAGTGATACTTTTGTTTATAAAGTTACTAAAAACTTTGTATTTTTGTGGTAAGTCATATTTTTTGTTGACAGCTAGCATAGAAAAGTGAAAAAATAGATAAAATACTATACACTCTAGTTAAAAAATTTGTACATATACGATATACAATTGTTTTAAGTTACATTTGTTTATTAAATATTAATTAGACTTTTTTAGAAAATAGTCATACAATACAAACACAATGTATTGGCTAAAAATTATTTTTTTTCGAACTTTTTTTCAAACTTCTAAGAATTAGATATGAACTTAGCTAAGCTTAGTCAATTAGTACGTTTAACAGCAGCAAAAAACAAATGATAGCAAGCAAAATTTTGCTTTATGAGCTCAGAAAGTTTTAGTGAGATCATATGCAAAAATTTGGCTGGTTTTGACATTTATATCTAACAAAGTACTGTAGCAACTTTTACTAGATTAAAGTTACATTTTTCTTTCGCAAAGTAGTATTTTAGACTCTGTTAAGTGACAGAGGCAACTAAAAAGTTATAACTGAAATTAATTATAACAACATTTTAAACAGCTATTTTGAAAAGTTTTTGTTTAGTAAATATCTATTAAATTTTAGCATAAATTCAAAGCTCCTTAAGAATTGTAAAGCTATCTTTGATGTATATCTATTTTTATAGTCTAAATTAAAATCGTACAAATAATGTTTCAAACCCAATCTAAGTTTTTATTTAGCCAATATGTAGTTTATAAGCACAAAATATAACGAAGAATTTTTAATTTTTTTGTGATAATCTACAACATTTTTTTTATTGGCAAACAAACACCACAATATGCAAAAGGTGATTATCTTAATGGGATTTCTACACAAACACAAAACACGTTGTTTTTGTTTCAAATTAAGTTATAAAAAAAATTATAACCAAGGTTAACTTTTATCCAAGTTCTACAAAGCCCAAAATAAATTTATAGCTATGTCAGACTTAAAACTGAAACAAATTAACAATCAAATACTAGTTTTATTTCATTATTAAGCAAGTACTAAAGTATTAAGTACATTATTCTTATTTTTTTTGAACGAATACTATTCAATATCAACCAGTGGCGTCGCGTGGTATTTTTTTTAGGTGGTGCAGAATTTAGAAAAAAAAATCCCCTAATTTAAAACTCTTTTTTATCTTAAATAAAGACTTTTTTCTACAATAATTACATTAAATTGCTAATGTAACCTGGGAAATTTTGTTTAGAAATAAAACAAATTATTTTTTCAAACAAAAAAATATGTAAGAAAATAACTTAAAAAAAAAAAGGTAAATACTTTGAAAATTTAAGCAAATATAAGAATATAAGTAAAATATTTATTTTAAGTAATTTACAAAACTCAAAAAATGTTAGCTTACTTATGAATATTAATTTTTTTGAAGGCTTTAAAATTTAAACTAACAGTAGAAAAAAATTTGGAAAAAACAAATTTTTATTATATTGAAAAACACAGCAACTTTAATAGTTTTTCTTTTGCCTCAACTTAATTTTAAAAATATTTGATTAAACATCATACTAAGAATGGTTATTTTACTAATATTTAACTTGACAAAAAAAAAGAAATGTCTTATTAGACTTGGCAAGAACATTAAACAGTCTAAAAACAAACAAAAAAATGTTATGTACAAACTGCAAGTTTATTTTAAGTAAAATTTATTAAAACTCAGTAGAAAATAATTGCTTATTTACTGATGAATATTGAAAAAAATAAACAAGTATCAACTTATAACTAATTAAAATTTTTATGTTTGAAAAAAAAAAGCTTGACTACTAAGTTAAAAACACAAAAGTAAAATAAGCAAGCTCATAATTATCAAATTTTACGAAGTCTCTAACTTACAAGTTAGATTAAACAGATTAATATTAAAATTAGAAAATGCAGCAACTGCAATAATATTTTTTTAGCTTCAACTTTAGTTAAAAAATATTGGATTAATTAAATATCAAACTATAAATAATTGTTTTACAAATATTTAATAAATTTTAAAAAAAAGTCTAATTATACTTGGCAAGTAAATTAAAAAGTCTACAAACAAATAAAATGTTGTGTAGAAATTGAAATTTTTTTAAAGAACAACTTATATTACTCAGTAAAAAAATTTAAAACTCATTTATGATAAAAAAAAAGTTTAAATAAGTAAAAAAACTCAAAATTAAAACAAGAAAACTAAATAATATTAAGTATTACAAAGGCTCTAAAGTTAAAACTAAAAGTAGCTTACAATTTAGATATAAGAAACTTATATTATAATAAAAAACATAGCAACTATAATAATATTTTATTTTAGCTTCAACTTTACTTGAAAAATATTGGATTAAATACCAAACTAAAAATAATATTTTTACTAATTTTTAATCAAAAAAAAAGGAATGCATAATGAAGCTTGGCAAGTAAGTTAAAAAGTCTACAAACAAAGAAAAATTTATGTACAACTTTTTAAAGAAAAACTAAACTTGCTTAGTACAGAAAATAGTTACTACTGAATGTCTACCTAAAAAATTAATTCTAAAGTCTAACTTTGTAAACATAAATACTTGGACTCTTACTTTTCACCTTTGTAACTAAAATTCATTCCTTTTGGCTGATAAATTTCTCCATCACTTCTTCTTTGAAACTAGTACAGTTTTTAAGTAAGTCTCTACCAATCGAAATTACACTTAAAGAACTTAATCTTGACTGACCCATGGTGTTTCTCAAAAATGTTTTTATCCTTTTCAATGATGAAAATCTTCTTTCAGCGTCTACACTAGTCATGGGAATAGTTATCAAAGTTCTAAGAAGCTTTGTAGTTTCGTTAAATATTTTAGTCAGGTTGTGTTCTTTAAGATATAACAGTATTTTCACTAATGTATCCTGATGCATGTGAATAAAATGTTTTCAGTTCTCTTTCTAACTGTTTACATACAACTACAGGATAACACTTCTTCACTGTTTCTATAAGTTCTAAAGGAAAACAGGATTTATAAACAGTAAAATATTTTGCCAACAATAACTGTGAAATTCTTAAATTGTTCTAACTATACAGAGTAAACTAATAAAAATTATTTCAATATTAAAAAAAAAATAAAATAAAAGCAAGGTTGCCACTCTTTGAGTCAAAAGAAACTGTCCTGAGTGACCTTGAAATGCCCTGAGTCACCATGTGTTTTTGATAAAAAATCAAAATACCCTGAGTTTCCCTGAGATTTTTTAGAACTTAAAATATCATTAAGTTTCACTCAGTACCCTGAGTGTGTGGCAATCCTGAATATAGTTAAAAAAAGATTAAAATAATTTCAAAAACAAAAAGTTTCATTTTATCAATAACTTTTAGGACATGAAGATAACTTTTTTTTAATATATTTTTACTATCAAGTTTGAAAACAACTGAACTTTTGCTACAACTGAAAATAAGCTTTGCTTTAAAGGGCATAGGGAGGATGAAACACTTTCTTCACAATTTGATCTTATTTTATGAAGTTTTTATTAAGCTACGAGATGCTTTTAACAAATTTTAAAAAATTCAAAATACTTTTTTAGATATAGCCGGTCAAAGTCGAAAGCAACAAAAGATTCCAGAAGGCACAAACTAAAACAGCGTTTAAAAAAAATGTGTTTTACCCCCCTTTTATGCCCTTAACATATACTTTAGAGTTATTTTACAAAACTTATTTTATACAGTTTTAATTTAACTGCAAGGCATTTTTTATCAACATAAAAAATCATATTAATTTTTGAGATATGGTAATTCACAGTCAGAGATACAAAAAGAGTCCTTATTAATATAATATAAACTTAAACAACAAATAAATCATATCACCAAAATAATATCTTTTTTTATAAGTTGGCCTCAAAATCTTTAGATATTTCTTTTATAAAATAAAACAATTTGCTAAAATAGATATTTAAAACACTAAGAAAAAAAAGTTATAACAAAAGTAAAATTTTTTTTGTATATATAAAAATATATATTGATAGTTAAAAATTTAAAACTTCTCTTCAACAAAAGTATAAAATTTTATAAAGATTAGGATGAAAAAGTTTGATAAGCTTTAAATATGATGGAGAGTATAGGTTTTCAGTAAAATTGTATATTTTGCTGTTTTAGTTTGCTCCTTGTATAATAAATCAATGTAATCTCTGGCCTGACCGGTTGTATCTAAAAGTTTAATTAGAAGTTTCAAGTTTATTAAAGAGTAACTACTAGCTTTCTGAAAAACTTATAATTAGAACAACATGTAAAAAAGTGCCTATACATCCCCCCCTTACCCCTCATTGTTTTGCACAATTTTTTTCAACAAACTTTAAGATTTTTATTAACCTTTTTTCTAAACTTAATGTTTTTTTGTTGGAGGTTTAAAATTCAATAGTTTTTTAAGGGTATCTTTTCTGTATTTAAATTTAATTTGTTTTTCATTTTAATCACAGTATTTTTCTCAGGAGCTTAACTTTTTGAAGTTTAGTTGGTGAGGCTGTTGAACTTTTCAAGAAATTTAAAGATAATTAATAAATATGTAACCATTATAACAGTAAAAAATTGGTTAGATAGTTTTCATGTGGCCATATGGGTATAAACTTATATTTCAACTCAAAAAAACTTGTTATTTTCAGAGTAAAAAACTAAAACTGCTTTAGTCAGCCTGAATATTTTCTAATTTGGTCAGTTTTAATTTATCTTGGGTCATCTTGAGTTTTATTAACATTTCTAAGTTATCCTGATTATGAGGCAAGGCAACCATGTTTCAACAATTTTATCTAAAATTTTTGCTTTGTTTATGAAAAAATTAAACTAAAAGTCATATAAAGTAGACTAAAATGTTAAACTACTTTAAGTGATCAAAGTTTCTTGGGAAGTCAGACCAATATTTTAAGTTAAGGCTATTTACTTTATTTAAATATGTGACTGTTTCAATAATAATAATTTTTGTTTAATATAAATCTAAATTATTTTTCTGTAAGAGTTAACTAGAAGTTCATAATAAACTGCTTAACATTTTTTTTCAGAACTCAAATTTTAAATTTAAGTATTATTTTATAAATATTTTATTACTTTATGATTACAATAATCAGTTATAGTTAAATTAATGTATGCAGATTAAAATAAAAAATCGAATTTCTTAGACTTTGGTGATTTAAGTTTTTTATCTGTTTTTTTCAAAATATTTAATTTATGACAATTTTAAATTTAAAAAATCATGTGAGTACATAAACTCAAGTTTAATCCTTTGCAGTAGCTTAGCTTTGTTTTTATTTTATGTTTACAATAGCTTGTAGATGATACTCAAGCATGTCCTGTTTTAGGGAATTTTCAACTTAGCTTACTTACCGCAAGATATTGATTTTGCGGTAATTCTTGAAGAAATTTTGCTTTTTTGAGTTCATTTGCGGCAGTCAGCTAAGAGTTTGCGGCAGTGAAGTGGGCAAAATGGTCGTTTTCTAAATTGGAGTTTTAAAAGAGATTTTGTTCCAAAAATTAACGAAAATATTATAGATACTTAATTTTTTTCCTTACAAAATTTCCAGGTGGTGCAGTTGCGGCAGTGCAACACCCCACGCGACGCCCCTGGTATGAACCAGCTACAAACAATTTTAAAAGCTTTAAATGAATAAACAATTTTGTTGCGCTGTGAACAATCTAGTGACGTCACACATAAAAAATTCGCTGACTAAAAAGAAATAGCTTAATTTAAGGGGTAAAAGATAACATTGAATTAAGTTTTATCTATAAAAAAAGTAATTTTTACTTCGTCAATTGACAAGGACAATGGTACTTAAGTAAGATTGGCAAACTTCTACTTATAATTTTTTGAAATTAATTTTTGTACTATGACGGTTAATATTTGAGTAAAAACTTTAAGTTTTAAATTTATCTTAAATCTAATGAAAGACAGTTAAAGCACTACAGAAAAATAAATTGTAAAACTTATTTTATATAGTTAATAAAATCTATGGTTATCAAAATTAAACATACCAGATTTAAACATAAATTATAAGTACAAATTTGTTTTTATTTTTAACTTAGCACGTTATATTTACAAATATCGGGAGAACAAAAAATTTTTCTTACACGTTTTAATTAGAAAGTAATCTTAGTGAACCAGCATCATACTTTTTAAAATTTGAAATATTACTTGTAAACGATTATTTACTACAACTGTATAAGCTTTAATTTAAAATATTCTGTGACTTGAAAATCACAAAAACTATGAACACTATTGCAAGTTATTTTTATATAGATATCAATTTATTAAAATAATTTAATTATTAATAAAATAAAATAAAAAAAAAACAATTTATAATTTAATTTTTATATAATAAAAAACTTCTACGCCTGGATGTAGGCTTAAAATTGAGTTTTTCAGAGTTTTTATAGGTGGTTCCCTGATTTGAAAAATTGTTGAAAAAGTCAGAATATGAGTAACTTTTTTTTTGTTTTAAACTTATAAATGCTTTAACAAAGTTCTAATCAAATTTGTTGTTTTAGAAGCTATCTTGCAGTCTTTGTGCTTTCTTATACTAAAAAAAGTGTTAAGTGTTTTTGACTTTAATTTACAACTGAAAGTTTTTAACATTAAATTGTTATAGATTAACTATAAAAACTAGAAAACTATTTGCAAATAAAATTTTACATGTATTCACTTTTGAAAAAGGTACAATGTTTTTAGGAATTTATTATTATGTATATGTCTGTGTGATTTAAAAGTAAGAGTAAAAATTAATAAAAAATAAATCGGATTAAAGTTAAAAAAGAAATTAAAAGCAAAGTAAATATTTTATTTCAACATAGATGCTTTACATTAAAAGATTTAGTTTTCATAAAAATATTAAATCATGAAATGTTGGATTTTATATAGATAAATATATGAAGTTGTCTTAAGGAAAATAATCAATTACTTTCGCTAAAATTTATAATTATACAAAGTTTTAAATTATAATTAATTTATAATTTAATAATTTATCTAAATTTATAGTTATTCTAGATTATTAGTAAAACTTAGTAAATAAAAATTTTAGTAGTATTTAAAACGTTTTTAAGTATCGAATAAAAAACTATTTACGCGTTAACGAACTATAATTAGCAAAAATAAAATTTATACCAAAACTAAAAAAAATTCTAAAAGTTTTATTAGTAATAGTGATACTTTTGTTTATATAATTTTTAAAAAAACTCATGTTTTTGTAGTACGTCATTTTTATTGTTGACAGCTTGCAGAGAAAAATTCAAAATAGATAAAAACGTTACACTAAAATTACAAATTTTGTACATGTATGTAGTATAAAATTATTTTAGATTATATTTGTTTATTAAATGTTAATTAGATTTGGTTAAAAAACAAAAATACATTACAAAAACAATGTATTAGCTGAAAATTAACCTTTTTCGATATTTTTGAAATTTAAAAGTTTTGGCTATGCACTAAACAACGTTTAGTCAAATAATACGTTTTACAGCAGATAAAAATCAAACCATAGCGAGCAAACTTTTGCTTTATGAGCTCAGAAAGCTCTAATGACGTCATATGCAAAAAAAGGCTGTTTTCAGCATTTATTTCTTAAAAAATACTGTAGCAATTCTCACTGATTAGAGTAACATTTTTCATCGCAAAAATTTATTTTAGACTCTGTTAAGTGACAGAGACACTTAAAAAGTTATAACTGAAATTAATTGTAACAACATTTTATTTGACAAATTGTTTTTTATGGTAAATATAATGCTAAAACTTAGTACAATTTCAAAACTCCTTATTAATTGTAAAGCTAAATTTGATATTTTTGAAATTACTATAAATTTATAACTATATATTACATAGTTTGTCAGCTAAAATAATAATGAACAATTTTTTTTATTTCAAATGATCAATTACTATTTTTGTTCCATTAATAAAAAAAAACTAAAATGAGCAAGTGGTTATTATCTCAATAGGATTTCTACACAAACACAAAAACACGATGTTTACGTTCCAAAAATTTTAAAAAGCAAAAAAGTCGAGTCCAAAGTAATTATTAATGTAACCTTGTGAAAAATGTATTAAAAAAAGTGATAGAACATTTAGAACATGACGTCACTATAGCGCTGATAGTAAAAGCATATTTGCAGGTTTTTAATCAATTTTTTACAAATAGTCGTGATTAGCGTGAACTTTAGTTTGCTGTACTTATAATAAAACATTCGAACTTTTTGATAAATCTGTTTTATATATATTTAGGTTTTAGTTAGTTTTAGCTTCATAAACTTGAAAAAAATATTATAAATGTGAGTAGACTTTTAACGGTTTACATACTTATTTAAATAAAAAAAACTTTATTTGTGGTTTTCGAAGTGTTTTACTGTAAATTTAAAGTAAACAATATTTTTGAATATAAAAAGATATATTTAAATCATTGCAACTTTTAATAAAACTTTTGAATTTTGTTTTTAATCAACATATTTATAACTTTAAATAGTCTTAAGAGAGAAAAATGTTTGGTTAGCTTTTTTATTAGAAAAGTATAAGTGTATGGCTAAGCCTAAGTTATTACTGAATGTTGTTTTTATGGATATTATAAAACTGTAGTTAAAAAACATAATACAAAGCTTTTTTTGTTCTCTTTATTTGTACTCAAACTTTCCTCAGGTTAAAAACTAAAAATAAGTTAATATAAAGTTTAAAAGTATTGAAAAAAACAAGAAAAATCATGAAAGTTAAAATGTAAGTGCTTTGTGTTGTATAAAAAAATGTTAATAAAAGATTTTTTGCTAAAAAGTGTATATTTTATTAATTAAGAACGTTGTTAAAATAATTTTAAATATTATAGTAGTTATAGTATTTGAATTTTTCACAATCAAATAATTAGAAAACTTAAATTAAATAAATATATCTATCACAATTGAAGTGACATAAACTTTTACAAAATATTTTTTACTGTAAACTTTCTACATCATTATACCGTTTAGAGCTCGTTAAGAACTTTATTTTTATTAGAAAAAACCCGGTAAAAAGCTTCTTATAACAACATCCTAGTGCGATTGTTTTATATTTTGTAAGTTTACATTAACAATAGCTAGTAAATACCCAAAAGTTTCAAAGTTTTTAAACTTTATGACTTTTTTATTTTATTTAAACAACCAACAAGAATTAGTTTAAAGCTAAATCTGTTAGCAAATTTGTTTTATCCATATCAATTTAAGAGTTGTTACAGTTCTAAACTTATTCACTTTAATGATTTCATTTTCAAATTCAATGTGTTTTTATGTTTTGAATCATTAGAAACATATTTTAATTTTTTATTTATGGTAGTAAAGTTTGTAGAAATACATGTTTAGCAGCTTTATTTAGTTTA
Organism: Thalia democratica; assembly: GCF_965202585.1. Lineage (NCBI taxonomy): Eukaryota > Metazoa > Chordata > Thaliacea > Salpida > Salpidae > Thalia > Thalia democratica. The sequence continues at coordinate 15,866,630 of NC_139165.1, read as the reverse complement.
TTTATTATTAAACTTATAACTTTAATGTTCATTACATTTATAGTATATATACTCTACGTGAATACATTAATTTCACGTTAATCATACTTTTTTTAATAAATTATATTTAAATCACTTTATGAATTACTAAACGTTTGTTTAATTGCTGTGTTTAATAAAAGAACATCAAAAACTAATAAATTAAATATTTTGAACTTATTATAAACTTATAGAATTTGTTGTACTACTTTGAAAATAAGAAAACATATTTTTAAATCATTAAAAACTTTTTTTTAACATTTAAATAATTGAAAGAAAATTCTATCATTTTTCGACCGATTTCAAAGTTTTTATTCACAAGTTTCGCAAAACAATTTATTTTAAAACAAATTCATATGTAAATAAAGAAAAGCTTTGTTATTATGAAAAGTTAAATAATAGGTTTAATGAAAATATGAAGAATATCTCTTTAAATAAATATGTTTGTTGATACAAAAAACTTAGTTTGTGTAAACAAACTTATTTCTAATTATATATCTATATCGAATTGTACGAACCTTTTATTATAACTGTATAAGCTGTTAAGCTTGATTAAATTTTTAATTAATGTAATTAAATTATTTGACTTAATTATTATATAAACACTGCGAGAATAAGAAAACTATAAACTATAAAAAATACTTCGAGTAGTTAAACTGTTAACGCTTTGTTGCGCTGTAAACAATCTAGTGACGTCACAGCTTTAAGCTCGCTGAGTTTACAAATGTTACGAAAAGAAAATTGAGCGCAAAATGACTCGACAATACTGTTGCGAAATGAGCAATTAAGTGACATAACAAGTTGAACAAGTTTGTTGCGCTGTAAACATTCTAGTGACGTAACAACTTTAAGCTCGCTGAGTTTTATAAATTTTTGTATTAAGTTAGACTGTAAAACAGCATATTAACGGTTAATATTTTTTGTAGATAAATGAAAATATTTTTAACGCTGTTATTTGACAGGGTCAATAGAACTTTAGAATACCATAAAGTTATAAAATTTTTACTTAATTATAACTCTAATTTTTTTAATAAAATATTTACAAATATTTTGATTATATTTTAACGAGTTACAATATTTTTTACTGTATTTAAAGTTAAGTAACAATGGACACATGTAAGTTTAACAAATCTTATGATCGTCAGAAAGAAACTTTATATCATTTATAATTAATTTAATAGTTATGAAAAAGCTAAAAAGATTTAAGCAAACACCTTTAAAAATAAAAAAAATGAAATTAATTTTCTTGAATACAATGTCAATATATTTTAAACATGAGTAAATGATTCAATTTTAACAACTTATTATAGGTTTAGAGCGTGTTAAAGTACTTTTACAGTAATTTTTTACTGTTAAACTTTTAAAAACGTATGTAGAATAACTTTAATTCTTACCTAAATAATCTGTATTCTCATTTATACTTATTTCAGTAGAATAAAAAATAAAAGACAATTAAAAAAAAATAACTTAAACTTAGACATACAAAATATCTTATTTTGTATGTGGTCATTCATAGAATAATTCATTTCAAACAAAAAAAATGTCCACAATTATTGCTAAAATTTTGATAAATAAAACTAATAGTCTTAGCAAAGCGCACAAATACCTTTAAATAAAAACTAAAAATGTGCATACCGACCAAAAGTTCAGTTTTCAATAACTTAGATTAAACTGAAAGAAATAAAACGATTTAAGAATAAACTATAAACCAGTGTAGGATATATTTAACGTTCGACTCAAAAATTAGGCAAGTAACATAGGCAATGAAGTTAGGCAACATCAAACACCACCTGGATATAAAACTAATTTTAGTAACAATTTTGTCGGGAACGTTTTGCTTACGTCACAAGTATAGACTCGCTATTGTTACGAACTTTAAACAAAAATCTGAGCGAAAGTTTCTAATCGTGAATCGTTAAACCTGTTGAAAACAGGCAAAAAAAGTAGACAAATTTTAACTTATTTTTACTAGTTTTCAAGTCAAAGTCTATCGGCTAGTTTTAAAAAATGAATGTTATATTCTTTGTACTTCAATGTTAACTTTATGCATTAATAAATTCATAACAATATTTTATTCAGAAAGATGTTTTTTTTTTTGTGACGAAATGTTATAATTTAAATTTTACAATCAACAGTTATGATTTATTAAAAATATGTTATAAGGTTTTTTTATTAAAAAGGCAAACAAGTTTGACAATATAATGAGTTAGAGTAAATATGTGTTAGTAATCAAGATAAATACTTTAATCTTGTATAATTAAACAAAGTTTACTTTTGCTGTATTTTTTTAACATTTATAACTCAATGGCAAAAAATAAAGTAGTTGTAAATTCTATTCATGTATGTTTACAATTCTTTTATTATTTAATGCCACACATATTGAAAAAATTGTCTTAAGAAAACAGTAAAAATTACCTAAAAGACAAAGCTTAAATTATATGAAGTAAAATTTATAGAAACATGGAGAAACTGAGAGAAATAAGCGTAAATTATAATGCAGCTAAATATATATTGAAATCTAACTCAGAAATCACACAAGCGATAAAAAGCATATATCATTCACTACGTGCAGATAAGGTTTAAAATGTTTATATAAATCAACAACTTTGTTGCGCCTTGAACGTTTTAGTGACGTCACGTGTAGATCACTCGCTGTATTTTACCAAACTAAAACATAAGTATGAGCAACAATTTATATCAGTAGAATATTAGGAATATTAACCCAAAACTTTAAATTCTGTCAAAGACAGAAATATACAAAATCTTAATTGCTGTTTTCTTGTTTTGTTAGTTACAATCATGTCTAAAAACTAGTAGTTTTCAACGATTTAAAATATTAATATTGTGATAAACATAATTAAACTGTGTAATATATTCTTTACTACCATTATTTCTTACCTATGTAAAACAGTAAATCTAATTTGTTTGAAGTTTATCTAAATAGATTAAAGTTATTGTGTTTTTGAAAAATATATCTAAAGATTGCATAAAGAAATGATAAAAAATTAGCAACTAAAGATAAAGATCAATTAAATTATGCCTTATTTTTGTTTTAGTAAACTAATATTTACAGTATTCTACTTAAAAAAGTTTTTAGCAATTGCTGTGAGCCACTAGTTCTAGATACTAAATAATCTGTCAATTTATAATAAGTATTATTTTTATTTTATTTATAAACTTAAAGGGTAAAGTTTTAAAGCTACTTATAAAAATAGTTTGAAAATAAACTTTAACAAGTTTCGCTTTTCAAAAATAAACTTTAACAAGTTTCGCTGTTTATAAAATTCGCTGTTTTAAAAAAAAGAACTGTACAAGTTAAGCGGTAAAAGAACAACACTAAAAAATATCTGTCTATTAGAAATTTACTTTTTACCTTGACAATTGATAAGGACAGTGGTACTTAAGTATGAATAGTAGACTTCTACTAACTATTTTTTTAAATTATTTTTTGTACTATGGAGGTAGAAAACTTTAGTAAAAATTTTAGAAACTGTTTTAAACTTTTAAATGGATCTTAAAGCTAGTGAAACACAGTGAAAGACAAATAATATTCAAAACTTATTTTATATATTTAATTAAATTTATACTTATCAAAATAAAAAAAAAAATTTGAAAATATGTTTTTAAAAAGACAAACAATTTTTTTTTTTTATAACTACTATAAAATATACTTAAATATTAATGAAAAAAATTCAGTTACGAAGTTTTATAGACTATTGTTAGTAAATGATAATATTCAAAAGCATAAATAATAAATTCATAAATAATACAACTCACATAAGTTTTATTTTCACAATCTCGGTAGGAAAACAATTATTCTTAAACGTTTTAATTAGAAAGTATTCACAGTGGACAAGCAACATCTTTTTTTAATTTTGCAATACTGGTTATAAATAGTTATTTATTACAATTTTATAAGCTTTAATTTAATTGTTCTGTGACTTGAAACTCAAAAAAGCATGAACACTATTGCAAGTACTTTTTTTATAAACGTCCAAAAAAAAACCACTTATATTAAATTTTCATATAATTAACAACTTGAATGCCCGGATGTTGGCGTAAAGTTAAATTTTTCTGAATTTTTCCTGGCGATTTCCTGATTTGAAAAATTTATGGCTAATTTAGAATATGAGTAACCTTTTTTTAAGTTTTTATCCTATATATGTTTTAAAATAGTTCTAAGCAAACTTGTATTTTTGGAAATTTTCTTGTGGTCTTCAGTTTTCTAATCCGAAAAAAAAGTTTAGTTTTATTTTTAAATTAATTTACGAGCAAAATTTCTTGAATTTAAATGTAATAAGTTAAACTATAAAAACTAAAAACTATTTTTAAATGAAATTTTACATGTATACACTTTTTAAAAAGATAAATGTTTCTAGAAATTTATTATCTCGTATATATTTGTATGATTTGAATGTAAGTGTAAATAAAAAGTTAAGCTATAAATCTAAAGTTTTAGCAGAATATTTTCTATCAATGTAAATGCTTTACATATAAAACCTTTATTTCTGTATTAAGATATTAAGTCGTTAAGTCTTGGATTTTTAATATATAAGTGTATGAAGTTGTCTTAAGGAAAATAACCAATTACTTGTTATGAATTTTATGTTATTTATGTTATAGTTATACAAAGGTTTGAACACTAATGAAAACTACGAATAGTTTTTAAAAGATTCTCTGTTCGAAAGCAAACAGTTGTCTTCTATTCATAAAACAGAAATAATTGTTTAACAAAATAAAATATGTATTAGCATTTTTTATTATCTGTTTCACCTAGATTATTAGTAAACCTTAATAAACATAAATTTGAGTAATATTTAAAATATTTTAAAGTTTAGAATAGAAAATATTTTATGCATTGTAGAGTTAAAATTTGTAAAAATAAAATCGATACAAAAGCTAAAAAAAAGTTCTAAATATGATATTAGTAACAATAATAATTTTGTATATAAAATTATTAAAAACTTTATATTTTTTGTGGTACGTCATATTTATTGTTTACAGCTAGCAGAGAAAAATTAAAAAATAGATAATATACTTTACACTTTAATTACAAGTTTTGTACGTATATAGTATGCAATTGTTTAAATTTATATTTGCTTATTAAAAATTTATTAGATTTTGTTAGACCTTAGACAAACAGTACAAACACATTGTATTAGCTAGAAATAATCATTTTCAAATTTTTTTTCAAACCTTTAAGAATTTGCTATAAACTTAACTGAGTTTAGTCAATTAGTACGTTTTACAGCAGCAAAAATCAAACCATAGCTAGCAAACTTTTGCTTTATAAGCTCAGACGTCATATGCAAAAAAATGAGTGATTTCAACATTTATTTCTCACAAAACATTGTAGCAATTTTTACAGATTTAAAGTAACATTTTACTTCGCTGGTAGTACTTTAGACTCTGTTAAGTGACAGAGACAATTAAAAAGTTATAAATGAAACTAATTATAACAACTTTTTAAACAGCTATTATACAAATTAGTTATTTTGGTAAATAAAAAGTTATAATTTTCAAAATTCCTTATTAACTGTAAAGCAAAACTTGATATTTTTCTTTTTCTTGTCTAAGTTCAAATTGCACAAAAAATGTTTTAAAAATCAATATAAGTATATAACTAGATATTACATAGTTTGTCAACAAAAATATAACAAAGAAATATGTTTTTTAAATGATCAATTACAAGTTTTGTTCCATTAGTAAACAAACACCAAAATGAGCAAGTGGTGATTATCTTAATGGGATTTCTACATAAACACACAAACACATTGTTTTTGTTACAAAAATTTTAAACGACCAAGAAATCGAGTCGTAAGTAGTTATTACTGTAAAATTTTATAAGTTGTATTCAAGAAAGTGGGAGGATATTTTGCATATGACGTCACTATAGCGCTGAGAGTAAAAGCATGTTTGCAGGTTTTTAATCAACTTTTTATAAATAGTCGTGGTCAGTGTTAACTTTAGTTAGCTGTGCTAAACGTTCGAACTTTATTTTTGACAAATATGTTTTATATGTATTTAGGTTTTAGTTATAACGTAATACTTTTCCTGTGTCAATGAACTTAAAAATTAATATAAATTTGAAAAGACTTTTAACGGTCTACTACATACTTATTTAAGTATAAAAAAAATATTTCTGATTTTCGAACTTTTTTACTGCAAATTTAAAATAAACAATATATTCAATGTAAAAAAATATATTTAAATCATTGCACTTTTTTATAAATTTTTTGCACTTAGTTTAATTAACATATTTATAATTTTAGTGAAGTTTAAAGAGGGAAAAATTTTTATTAGCTATTTTATTAGAAAAGTCATAGTGTATGGCTAAGCCTAAGTTATTATTGAATGTTGTTTTTATGAGTATTTTAAAACTGTAGTTAAAATACAATACATAAATTTTTTTGTCCGTATATCTGTACCTAAACTTTACTTAAGTTAAATTATAAATATAAGTTAAAATTAGTATTTAAAAAACAAGAAAAAGCGTAAAAGTTTAAATGTGAGTGCTTTGTGTTGGATAAAAAAATGATGATAAAATTTTTTTGCTAAAAAATGTGTATATGTTTTTAATTTAGAACGTTGTTAAAATACTTTTAAATTTTTCATAATCAAGTAGTTTAGAATAAATAAATACCTCTATTACAATTAAATTGACATAATCTTATACATGACAATTTTACAGTAAACGTTTTACATCATTATAGCGTTATGAACTTTATTTTTACTAGATAAGCCCGGTACAAAGTTTCTAATAACAATGTCCTAGTTTGATTGTTTCATATTTTGTAAGTTTACATTTACAATAGCTAGTAAGTACACAAAAGTTTCTAAGTTTTTAAACTTCATGACTTTTTTATTGTATTAGAAAAATCAACAAGAACTAGTTTAAAGCTAAATCTGTTTGCAATTTTTTTTAATCCATATCAGTTTAAGAGTTGTTATATTTCTGAAAATAGTCACTTTAATGTTCTCATTTTTTAAGTCAATGTGTTTTTATGTTTTGATGCATTAGACATATATTATAAATTTATTATTATTGTATTAATGTTGGTAGTAAAACATGTTTGGCAGCTTTATTTATTTTACTTATTATTAAACTTAAAACTTGAATGTATATTACATTTATAGTATTTATTCTATAATATAAATAAGTAAACCACAAAAGCAGTTACGAAACCACTTGTGTAATGCTAAGAAGTTTTAAAATAACTAATCAAAAAACAAAAACACGTATCAAGGATTTTTTTGATTTATCTGCTTATTATAGACTTTAAACTATGACTTATCTCTGTCACTTAACAGAGCCAAAAAATCTAGAAAAACGATTACAATCGTTACAAATAAATCAACTAAACTTTCTTCATAGTTTTTTGAGGTTAAAAATTATAAAAAAAAGCGATTTTATCCCTTATGACGTTACTAGAGCGATGAGAAGTAAAATAAAAAGCTTGCTGTTGTTGTCGGTTTAAAACAAAGTCTTAGCGCTTAATATGAATTTGTTTTCGTAACATTTTAGTTAACACACATTCTTTGTCATGTCTACATTAACTTTAAAAGAAATTAAAAAAAAAAGCGATTGAGTAACAGTAAATTAAATTTTGTTAGGTAGCATTAAACATTATAAATTGCAAAAGCTCTGATTTTTTTTGAATTAAGATTAATCTAAGTTTTAAACTATATCTTCTTTAAACAACTATCAAACAACAAACAAATATGGTAATTACTTCTAATTAGTAAAAAAGTATCACAACGTTTTTTTATTTGTTACTCCTCAACGCTCTGTAGACGTCATGTGCAGAAAAGTATTTTTTTTAACATATTTATAAACTTTTGATAAAAATAGTAAAAGCTATAAAAATATTTTCAAATTAAACTCAACTTCTACTCAGAAACGAGCAGAGCGAAAAAAGAAAAGCCTATAAACCAGCTACAAACAGTATAAAACGCTTAATTGAATTTAAGTAATTAATCAAGTAATCAAGTAATTCAACGAACTTGGTGCGCTGTTAGCGACTAATGACGTCACAAGTGAAAAACTCGTTAAATTTTAAAAGTTTTGGAAATAAATTTAGGTGAAAACTGTTTACTTAAAAACTTAAATATTTTTTAGAAATTTCTCATAATTTTCAACTGTCAAGAGACAGCAAATTACATGAACGTTAAGTGATAATTTCTTCTGTTATTTAGACTAATAAAATGATTTAGTATCTATAATTAGTATAAGCAATTAATCATATTAGATAATAATCTTCTACTAAAACTCATACTACTTAAATTTTTATAAATGCGCTAAATAGGTACTTTAAGCTGATTCAAAAAATATATACAAATTTTCGACTAACAACTTAGCAATTATTTATAAAAAAAGCATTTTGGTTTTATATAAAGCTTGATAGAGTTAAATATTTTATATTTAGCCATATATTTCTTATTAAAATGAACTTTTCATTTGTATATTGTTCTTAAAGGTAACAAAAAAGAATTTACACAACAAATTGTAACTTATAAAGCATGTTAATTGAGATTTTTAAATTTTACTCATAAATATGACTCACAATTTATTAAGGTGTGAGAATCATAAAACTGTTTTGTCCTACTCTATTATTTTTCGTTTAGTTAATTTTACTTATACCATTTATTTTTGTTTAAATATAATCAATTTAATAGTTAAGAAAAAATGAGAAGTATAATCAGCAAACTTAATTTTTACCTTGTTAAGTAACAGAGATGCTTAACTTTGACTGCACATATTCTCTAATTTTAGCCACAAAATAAATCATATATAATTAAATTGATATTATATTTATTCTTTATTTTTTTTGTTAAAGGTTCTTTTACTTCGTCGAACTTTTGTGTCAGAGTTTAAGCTTTACGAAATATTAGGTACAATCGAAATTCATAACCTTAATATTAAATATTTATTCAAGTTTCTTATTAAAAGCAGTAAAAAGTAAAATAGCATAATAAGTTTGAACATATATGTACTATTAATAAAGATGAATACCTGAACTTCGCAAAATTGAATTAAGTTATTTTTTGTATCACTCTTTGACATATTTATAACTTAATTAAAAAAAAAAACTTTTTTATTTTTACTTGTATTTCATAAAAATTAAAAAATTGCCATAGTTATTTAAATTATGCCTCTGTAAAGCGTATAAATTAACTGAAAATACATAAACCCACTAAAGTTAGTTGTTTAAAATACTTAAAATAAACTTAGACAAAAATACTGTTTCAAGCAAACAAAAAAAATTCACACAAGTAGAGGTCTAAACAGCAAAGCTTGTTCATCAACTGAAGATAAAAATTTAAAATATTTAATAAAATATTTTTATTTTTGCGCTGTGAAAGTTTTGTCGACGTCACCAGTAAAACTTTGCTGATTTTACAAAACTTAAATTAAAAACCGAGCAAAAACTGTTGTTTATTAAATAGGATTATAAATAAAGTCAGTCTAAATTACAAGTTTGCTAAGTCAGCAAATAGAAATACAAATATTTGTTTACACCCTTATCCCTAACTACCCTAACCCACTCAACTTCAAACGACTTAAAACTTATTCAAATATTTCAACAAATTCTTTAATTTAGTTTTAAGCTTAAATTTTCCAGTGTTATATTGTTTTAGGATCTTTAACATAGTAACTTATGTTATCTACTTGTGTTCTGAATTTGTATAACCAACAATTATAATAACTAAAACAGCAAGTCGAAAAAAGCTTTTCTTAACTTTTAAAAGAAGTATTTAAAAGTCTTAATTTTTTACTAAAGTTTTATTGTTTTTGTTTGTGTTCTTTCTAATTATTATAAATAAATTTTGAAGAAATATTGAGTATACATCATTTACAAAATTTAAAGTAAGAGTTAATAATATACTTGATTAGAAATTTCGATTTAACAAAATAAGCTGTTAATGCTGGATTATAACTTTAATAGTCCAACAAATGTTCTGCTAGCTTAGTTGTGTAAAATAAAATAGTTATGTACTTTAAATTTAAGAATTATAAAATTCAGACCTAACACATTGAATTTTTTTAAATCTTAAAAGTGAACTTAGCTTTAAAGCAATTACTGCTCAGTTTATAAACAGTTAAAAATTATGATGGCATTTTTTAATGAGCTCTTAACGCTCTAGTGACGTCATATGTCCAAATACGCTGTTTATTTTTAACAAAATTTATAAAACGTCGCAGCAATAATTATTTAATAGTTTATTGTTTTAAGCAACAAGTTTAAAATCAACAAGCTATTTTTAAAACTGTCTTTGCCTAAATTTAAAAGCATACGTAATTTAAGTTTAATACATAGTTTTTTTTGTTAAAACTAAAAGTTCTAACTGAATAAAAAAATTATTAAGAATTTTTTTAATATTTTTTGACGAATATTTTGCTTGATCTATTTTGCAAATTCATTAGTCACTTTAAAATAGTTTGTTTGAAACTGTATATCATTGATTACGTTAATTAAACTATTTGGTTGAAAATTTTCAAGAACTTAATTACTTTTTTTCATTTTTACTTAGTTTCAACAAACTACTTCTTTATTTTAGCATTTTAAATTTAGTCAACAATGAGCTAAAACTATTTTTATTCTGAATATTTT